>NW_006238986.1:1552740-1570034 GCF_000226075.1 Solanum tuberosum | reverse complement strand
AAAATGGAACAAAATGATCCAAAGATCAGCCCTATACAACAATATAATCCCAAAAGAATTGGCTAGGGAAAAGACTAAAATGCCCTTAATGATTCCCGGACGGATTCCCTGCCAACTGCCCAACTTTCAATGGCCATAACTCGCTCATACGAACTCGGAATTGAGCAAACTCGGTGGCGTTAGAAAGATCATTCCACGAAATTTGTAACCATAACTGGAAATACTCCTAACTCATCCTGAGCTAGGAGTTACGACTGCTCAAAGTTGGCCAAAAATTCCCTGATTTCCATACTTAGCCAAATTTCCAAAACTTTAAAATTCTTTCCAAAAATGAAAATTTCCAATTCTAAGCCTCTTCAATTATTTCACATTGCCGGATGTTACAATTTATTTTAGCCATAATAAAGTTGTTATTTGTTGATTTGAAGTCCTTTGGGTTCGATAATCCGGCTCGAAAGAGTCGATGTACGACTTGAGTGACCACGTGCACTTGCGTGTGCTTTTGGACGCAACAAGTTTTTGGCGCCGTTGTCGGGGACTTTAAAATTGGCAGATATCTTGTTTTTTAGTGTCTAAATTATTTGTACAAGTGTTGAGAACTTGATCTTGGATCTTTATTTCACAGGTTGTGTCAGGTTTCCACACTGGAAGACGACCAGGACTTGGTAGAGCCTGTAGCTGAACCGGAGATATTTGTTTGTTACCAGAGAAGGCAAAGAAGACTCACTTATACTGTTCCTCTTGTGGCTAGTGAACCAGAAACTTTAGAAGAAAGGGAGGATCAAGACCCACCTGTAGTGATGGCAGAAATGAAAGTGAGAGATGTGGCAATCCCAAAAGCCACCAATGTTACCTTAAGTATTCAGAAACCTGCAGCTGGTGGGAGGTTTGAATTGAAGTAGAACATGGTGCAACTATTGCACACAAATGGGTAGTTCACTGGTCTATCTCATGAGGACCCACGAGTGCATATTCAGAATTTCCTCGAGATCAGTGACACGCACACCCCAACTGGAGTGATCTCTGATTATGTGAGGCTCACATTATTCCCCTTTTCTCTGCTAGGGGAAGCAAAAAGATGGCTGAACTTTGAGCCTACAAATTCCATAACATCTTGGGATGATCTTGCCCGGAAGTTCTTGATAAGGTTTTTTCCATCCGGGAAAATAGCCAAGCTGAGAAGCGACATATTAAGCTTCTGACAGAAAGGAGGGGAAAACTTGTACCAAGCTTGAGATAGGTTTAAGTCCCTGCTATTAAGTTGTCCACATCACCATCAAGCTAACGAAGTGTTGGTCCATACCTTCATTGAAGGGTTGGAACCAAACACGAAAATTTTTCTTGATTCTGCTGCAGGTGGACAAGCTTTGGAGAAGATATATGATGAGCTATTTACATTGCTTAATAGAATTTCATAGGGTAACCCCGCGTGGAATAGAGGAGGAGCGAAACTGATCGTACAAAAGATTGCTAGAGTGTTGGAAATGGATGCAGTGACAGTTCTGACTGCACAGATTTCAGCAATGCAGAATATGATGACTACTCATTTCAGCAACATGTCACTAGGACAGCAGCAAGCTCAAGTTAATATGGTGCAGCAACCATAAGTTTGGTGTGAAGTATATGGAGGTGGAAATCACAATGCTGAGGTATGTGAAGCAAACCCAGAATCTGTTCATTTTGTAGGTAATGCCCAGCGAGGAGAAAATCACCAAAACTATGGAAATACTTACAGCCCAAGCTGGAGGAATCACCCAAACTTTTCATAGGGTGGTAATCAAAACCAACACCAAGGACAGAATTAGTACAGGCCACAAGGTAGTGGACAACATTACAATCAACAAAATCATGGAAACCAGCAAAGCCATGGAAACCAGCAAAGTCATGGTAATAAGCAAGCTGCTAAGCAAGGTGATATGAGTGTGGAGGACATGTTGAAACAAATCATGGTTGACCAAGCTAAATTAGCAGCAGATGTCCGAAATAATCAACTGACGACTCAGAATTTAGAGAAGCAGTTTGGGCAGTTTGCTAGTGCCCAAAATTCCCTACCACATGGGGGTTTACCTAGAAATACTGATCCAAACCCGAAACATGTAAATGTTGTGAGTACTTGGAGTGGTCGTCCATTGGATGAGTTAATTCCAAAGGCAAAGGATGCTGAAGAAAAAGGAAAACAGGTAGATGAAGCGGAACTAGGTGAGCAAAGGGTGAATGAGGAACCAAAAGCAAAACCACCTCCTCCATTCCCACAGAAATTCAAAAAGCATAAGGGGGAGGAATGTTTCGGTAAGTTTATTGAATTACTCAAACAAGTACATGTTAACTTGCCTTTTATTGATGTGTTGTAGGGCATTCCTAGGTTTGCCAAATATGTGAAATATGTGGTAGCCAACAAGAGTAGATTGGTTGAGTAAACAACAGTAGCACTCACGGAGGAGTGTAGTTCTAGGATCCAGAATAGGCTCCCAACTAAGTTGAAAGATCCAGGGAGTTTCACTGTTCAGATAAAAATTGGTAAGTGTATTGAGGCAAGAGGGTTGTGCGATTTGGGCGAAAATATCAATTTGATGCCTACGTCAATGTTTCTCAAGTTAGGACTAGGAAGGCCCAAGTCCATAACCATTATGTTGCAGTTAGCCGACCATTCGGTAGAAAGGCCAGATGGCGTTGTTGAGGATGTATTAGTCCAAGTGGGAACTCTGATCTTCCTCGTAGACTTTGTCATATTGGATTTTGAGCCTGACCCAGAGGTCCCATTTATTTTGGGACGCCCATTCCTAGCAACATGAGGTACATTAATTGATGTGGCGGTCGGTAGACTAACAATGAGGGCTCATGACAAGGTCGAGGTATTTGATGTTTACAAGGCAATGAAGTTGCCTGCAATATATAAGGAGCTGTCAGCAATTACAGTCATTGATGAGGAAATGACAACTAAATATGTTGAAGCTCGAGACCCTTTAGAGAAAGTGTTAATTGGGCAAGACCTTGAGGGAGATGCTAAAGGCCAGGAGTTGGCTAACGTTCTAGATGTCCCGAATGTGATATGCTTCTCAAGTTTGTGGTGCCATTAAACATAGTCTTGGGACCACCTGCCAAGCCTTCAATTGAGGAAGAACCACAGTTGGAGTTAAAGGCTCTCCTTTCTCATCTCAGGTATGCATTCTTAGGTGCCAATGAATCTTTACCTATAATTCTTTCTTCTGCTTTGTCTGAATTGCAGGTTGAGGCATCTCTGAAAATATTGAGGAACAGGAAAAAGGCGATAGGCTGGCAGATGGCTGACATAGATGGCATCAACCCAACTTTATGCATGCACATGATATTTATGGAGGAGGTCCACAAGTCAAGTGTACAACCTCAGCGCATACTAAACCCAGCGATGAAAGATGTGGTGCGCAAGGAGGTGATTAATGGCTAGATGCGAGTATTGTATATTCGATTTCAGACAGCAAGTGTTAGCTCAGTTCAGTGTGTGCCTAAAAAGAGTAGGCATGACAGTGATCAGCAATGAAAAAAATGAGTTGATTCCAACCAGGACAGTGACAGGGTGGTGAATATGCACGAATTATAGGAAATTGAATGAGGCCACCAGAAAGGATCACTACCCGATTCCTTTTTATTGATCAGATGCTGGACAGGTTAGCTGGGCAGGAATATTATTATTTCCTGGATGGCTATTCAGGAAACAACCAAATTGTGATTGCACCAGAGGACCAGGAGAATACTATATTCACTTGTCCGTATGGGACATATGCTTTCAAGCGAATGCCGTTTGGGCTATGCAATGCTCCATCCACCTTCCAAAGATGCATGATGGCTATCTTTCATGATATGGTTGAAGATTTTGTGGAGATATTCATGGATGACTTCTCAGTCTTTGGGGAGTCTTTTGACAGGTGTTTGGAGAATTTGGACAAGGTGCTGGTTAGATGCGACGAAACTAATCTCGTCCTAAACTGGGAAAAATGGCATGTCCTAGTGAAGGAAGGGATTGTATTGGGTCATAAGGTGTCGAAGAGAGGGATGGAAGTTGATCGTGCCAAAGTGGAAGTCATTGAAAAGCTACGTCCGCCAATCTCTGTTAAAGGGGTGAGAAGATTTTTGGGTCATGTTGGTTTCTACAAGAGATTCATCAAGGATTTCTCTAAGACTGTAAGACCCATGTGCAGTATCCTAGAGAAGGAGATGATATTTGTATTTGATGAGTGATGTATTCAAGCTTTTGAAGCTTTAAAGAAGAAGCTGATAGAAGCTCCAATCCTAACTTCCCCATTCCTTTTATTGATCAGATGCTGGACAGGTTAGCTGGGCAGGAATATTATTATTTCCTGGATGGCTATTCAGGAAACAACCAAATTGTGATTGCACCAGAGGACCAGGAGAAAACTATATTCACTTGTCCGTATGGGACATATGCTTTCAAGCGAATGCCGTTTGGGCTATGCAATGCTCCATCCACCTTCCAAAGATGCATGATGGCTATCTTTCATGATATGGTTGAAGATTTTGTGGAGATATTCATGGATGACTTCTCAGTCTTTGGGGAGTCTTTTGACAGGTGTTTGGAGAATTTGGACAAGGTGCTGGTTAGATGCGACGAAACTAATCTCGTCCTAAACTGGGAAAAATGGCATGTCCTAGTGAAGGAAGGGATTGTATTGGGTCATAAGGTGTCGAAGAGAGGGATGGAAGTTGATCGTGCCAAAGTGGAAGTCATTGAAAAGCTACGTCCGCCAATCTCTGTTAAAGGGGTGAGAAGATTTTTGGGTCATGTTGGTTTCTACAAGAGATTCATCAAGGATTTCTCTAAGACTGT
The DNA here is from genome assembly GCF_000226075.1 of Solanum tuberosum. NCBI lineage: Eukaryota > Viridiplantae > Streptophyta > Magnoliopsida > Solanales > Solanaceae > Solanum > Solanum tuberosum. Next base: position 1,565,212 of record NW_006238986.1, on the reverse strand, counting down.
AAGACCCATGTGCAGTATCCTAGAGAAGGAGATGATATTTGTATTTGATGAGTGATGTATTCAAGCTTTTGAAGCTTTAAAGAAGAAGCTGATAGAAGCTCCAATCCTAACTTCCCCAAATTGGGAGCTTCCTTTTGAGTTGATGTGTCATGCAAGTGATGTGGCTGTGGGAGCAATGTTAGGGCAAAGGAAAGAGAAGGTGTTTCACTCAATATATTATGCAAGCAAAACACTGGATGCAGCCTAAACCAACTACATAGTGACTGACAAAGAAATGCTATCATTGGTTTATGCTTTTGACAAATTTAGATCTTACCTGGTAGGGATTAAAGTTGTTGTTTGTACTGACCATGCAACTATCATGTACTTGTTCAACAAGAAGGATGCAAAGCCACGGTTAATCAGGTGGATTCTATTGCATCAAGAGTTTGACATAGAGATCAAGGACCGAAGAGGTTTTGAAAACCATATTGCAGATCACTTGTCAAGATTGGAGAGTTCGTCACATGTAGGAGAGAAAGGTTAGATTCGGGAAGAGTTTCCTGATGAACAGTTATTGGCGCTAGAAGTGACCGAACTACCATGGTATGCAGATATTGTTAATTATTTGGTGAGCGGTTTGTTCCCACCAGGTGCAACTACACATCAAAAGAAGAGGCTGATTTATGATGCTCGGTTCTGCATATGGGATGAGCGTTATCTCTTCAAGCAAGGGCCGAACAAAATGATGAGGAGATGTGTGCCTGAGTCTGAGATGAGACAAGTGATGGATAGTTGCCACTTGTCTGCATATGGGGGTCATCATGGAGGTGAGCGCACTGCACATAAGATGGTGCAATCAGGTTTTTTCTGGCCTACTTTGTTTAAATATGATGCAGGGTATGTTAAAAGTTGTGATCAATGCTATAGGATGGGGTCTATTTCCAGACGACATGAGATGCCTTTGCATAACATTTTGGAGGTTGAAATATTTGATGTCTGGAGGATCGACTTCATGGGACCATTCCCTCCATCCAATGGAAATCAATACATACTTGTGGCTGTGGACTATGTGTTAAAGTGGGTTGAGGCAGTAGCTTTGCCGACTAACGATGCTAAAGTGGTGCTGAAGTTTCTAAAGAAGCACATCTTCACTCGGTTTGGAACTCCTAGAGCAATAATTAGTGATGGAGGGACACACTTCATAAATCAATTGGTGAAGAATATCTTAGCTAAATATGGAATCAGGCACAAGGTGGCTACAACATATCACCCTCAAACTAGTGGCCAGGTAGAAGTGTCAAACTGGGAAGTGAAGTAGATTCTACAAAAAACAGTGAATGCCCATAGGAAAGATTGGGAAATGAAGCTTGATGATGCATTATGGGCGTACATGACCGCTTATAAGACACCATTAGGGACTTCTCCCTATCACTTGGTGTTTGGTAAAGCGTGTCACCTTCCAGTTGAATTAGAACATCATGCTTACTGGGCAATGAAGAAGTTGAACCTGGATCCGGAACTAGTCGAGAGAAAAAGGATGGGTCAGCTACATGAATTGGAGGAATTCAGACTCCATGCCTACGAAAATGCTAAGCTCTATAAGGAGAAGACTAAACGATGTCATGATAAGCATATTATGCCTCAATTATTTGAGTCTGGGCAAAAGGTATTATTGTTTAACTCTAGATTGAGGTTGTTTCTAGGTAAGTTGAAGTCAAAATGGAGCAGACCATTTGAGGTGGTGCGCATGACCGACCACGTAGCTGTAGAGTTATGGAATGAAGGTAAGCAATCCACATTCATCGTGAATGGACAGAGGGTGAAGCATTATTTCGGACAAGAGGTGGATCGAGAAGAAGAAAGTTTGGAGCTGAGCAATGAATGAGGGGGAGCTGAGTCGTGCCGCCGTTAAATCAGGCGCTACTCGGGAGGCAACCCGGGACTTTGTATTTTAGAAGATATTTGCATTGTATTTTGTTTTAATAGGTTAGTTTGGTTTAATTTTTGTTATAGGTTATTTCATTTATCTTAAAAGTTGTAATTTGTAATTAAAAAAAAAAGGAATTTTGGGAGAGGAAACAGTGGAGTCCACGACCTCACCGCGTCGCAGACTTGTTTCTGCAGGAGGATAGCCCTAAGCGAAGACGGAAATCCGAAGTCATGTTCGCGACAACTCCGCATCGCGAACTTGTTGCTGAGAATTATGAAGATTATGAGGGATTAACAGTGGAGTCCGCAACAGGAGTGCGTTGCAAACTTGTTTCCACTGCACTTAAATGTCACCGTATGACGACTCAAAGTTCACAAGGCATGTCTGCGACATCTCCGCGTCGCGGACCTGGATAACATGTCTAGCACACAAAAGTCTGGCAAAGCGGTTGCGTCTAGTAGCCATAAGAGAGTAAGGACGGGCACAACCATTCCCCCAACACCCGCAGTCCCAAGAGGTTAGACTCAACGCTACGGGGCTAAGACAGTTACATCTGAGGGCAAGAAGTGGTATAAATCACATACCGAAGCCAAGTACTTCTCGGATGTGATACTTGATGACGTTCAATTAGAAAGGGAGTTCCCTCGCATTATGCGCCACCTACAAGAGTTGAGAATGGGATTCATCTTTCAGGATCCAACAGAGTGTAATGTTAGAATGGTGCGGTAATTCTATGCAAATTGGAATCCCGATGCTCGTTCTCACTTTGTAACAGTGCGTCGCGTGGAGGTCCCTCTGACACCCTCAGCTATCAATCAAATTTTGGGCACTGCAGATTCCCTTTCTGATAAGGAGAAGGAGCAAGAATCGTCAAGTTCTTCAAGAATCGCTTGTGGATTTCATCAAGGGGTGATCTCTACGAGGTATGTGAGTTCACACAACATTGGGTTCGTTCACCCACGCGCCAAACATGTTTAATTCAGCATGAATTCATCGTAAAAGTTGAAAGTTTTAATGTTCTTGATGTGTGTTCTTGAATTTACTTTCATTCTTGAATTTGGGATGAGATTGAGGAATTCTTGAGAGTTTAAGGTCGATTTTAGAGTTGTGTTTGATTAGATTTTTGTGTACATATGTTGGGTATCTAAATTTAAAGAGGATTTGAGAAAAAGAATCGAATTTAGGGGAATTGGGGTTAGAAAATGAAGAAGGAACAAGTCGGCAGAATCTAGGTACCAGGTCCGTGTCGCGGACTTGTTCCTCAGGATTGACAAAATCTTCTCCGTATCGCGGAGTGTTCACGGACCGTTCTGCCTCAAAATTTATTTCGCGACCAAATAGTGAAGATCAGTTAAGAGTCAAGTCAATAGAAGTTAAGAGTCAAGTGAAGATCAGTTAAGAGTCAAGTCAATAGAAGTTAAGAGTCAAGTGAAGATCAGTTAAGAGTCAAGTCAATAGAAGTTAAGAGTCAAGTGAAGATCAGTTAAGAGTCAAGTCAATAGAAGTTAAGAGTCAAGTGAAGATCAGTTAAGAGTCAAGTCAATAGAAGTTAAGAGTCAAGTGAAGATCAGTTAAGAGTCAAGTCAATAGAAGTTAAGAGTCAAGTGAAGATCAGTTAAGAGTCAAGTCAATAGAAGTTAAGAGTCAAGTCAAGAGAGGTTCATAGAGTCTTCTAAAAGTATTTTACAAATTATTTAACCTTGTTTTAAGACTTGAGTTTTGAGTTGAGTAAAGAGTAAAGTTGAAGTTCATTTCTTCAAAGTATATGGGGACTATGTATTCCCAAAGAGTTAAAATGTTTTCACATTTAAACAAGATAGGAAACCTTGATTTCGAAAAGACCATTAGAACTAGTTTTTTAGTAAAGAGACTTTGAGCTAGTTTTTCAGTAAAGAGCCTTTGAGCTAGTTTTCAGTAAAGAGCCTTTGAGCTAGTTTTCAGTAAAGAGCCTTTGAGCTAGTTTTCAGTAAAGAGCCTTTGAGCTAGTTTTCAGTAAAGAGCCTTAAGTAAAGAGCCTTTGAGCTATTTTCAGTAAAGAGAAAATGATTTCACAATTAAGAAAGAGAGGAAACTTTGATTTCCCAGAAGAGCCTTTGAGCTAAGTTTTTGAGTAATTATCTCAAATCACAGAAAGAAGTATGTTTTTTTAACATAAGAGCTAGTATCATATTTTGGGAGTAGTATTGAGCACCGATATGGGGGAGAGTTCAGACAACTCACAACCCCCATAAACCATGTAGCCACCATAGGTAGAAAAGGGTCACTTTTGATGATTCCTTAGTGTTTTTAGCATAGACTAGTGGATCCACTTAGTAGTTCAGGTTCTATACTTGGCCCTGGCAGCGTAAGGCAAAACGATGTATCATCACGATAGCTCTTAGGTGATGGTTGTCGGTTAGAGAAGCTCCCACAGCAGCATTTTGTATTTTTATATACAATAGAGATATTTGTATTTTCATATACAAACATAGTTCATATTGTATCTTTGCATACAAACAAAGTTATTATTGTATTTCTAAATACACAGAGTTGAAAACTATGTTTTAAAACTTTTCTTTATACTGCATTTATTTACAATGTTTTATATTGAAATCAGTTCAGTTAAGTTGAGTTGAGTTGATCCAGGTAAGTTCTTCAGTTCCTTTCAAGCTTATGTCTTGTTTTAGAATCCCCCTCGCATACCGTACATTCAATGCACTGATGCCATTTGGCCTGCATCTTCTTATGATGCAGACACAGGTAACCAGGATCATGATCCAGCACTTCGTTGATCCAGTTGAGCATTCAAAGTCAGTTGGTGAGCCTCATTGCTTTTCGGAGGGCTCATTTGTTATCATTTGCTTTTAGTATTTCATTTGTTATGTAGATCGGGAGTCTTGTTCCGACATCTATCTAAGTTTTTTTAGAGACTTCATAGACAGTCAGATGTTAGTTCTTGAGCTTTCTATTTCGTGTTTTAACGGTTGAGACTTGAGTTGCCATTTTGGCTAAGTTTAATATTCCTTAAAGATATTTGCATGAGTTATCCTTTGAGACTATTTCTTGTGTTTAAGTCTTCCGTTGAGTAAGTAAGCCAGACCAAGGGTTCGTTTGGGGCCAGCAATGGTTCTCGTGTGCCAGTCACGTCCGGGGTGTAGGCTCAGGGTGTGAAAAAAATTGATATTTGACTTTTAATTATTCCGTTGGGATTTAGACTTAGCACCGAGAGGGCTTTGAGGTTGAGGCTCAAATAGAGTAGTCTCTAGTAGCAACCTCTAGTCCCAAACTATGTGCCCCCGCAGTATGTCTTATATGACCTAGCTAGTGGATCCACTTTAGCAAATGATGATATGTACGGATTCTACCTTGGCAAGTAGTATCCCCTTCTTTCAGTTATGAGGGATATACCAGATTTTATGATATAGCTCTCGTAGTCTTATTGTCGGTTAAAGCTAAGATCCCACAAAATAACTATGTTTTCTTCAAAAAATTTATTATGTCCTTTACGTTAATGTATTTGACTATGTTTTATGATGTTTATGTCATTCTTCTAAACAAACTTATAAATTTTTCATTATGATCATCCCTACTCGGTTTAAGTTAATTATATTATTACGTTTATTATTGTCTCATACTTAGTACATTCCATGTACTAATGCATACTTGTTCCTACATTGTTTCCCTAATGTAGGGTCTGACGCACCTACCTCTCATACTCATGGCTAGTTGATTTCATGGACCTTTGAAGATAGGTGAGTCCTCATGTTCCGAGGACCAAGATACCTTTTATTGATTTATGTCATTTTGTTTCAAACTTTGTATGTGATGTATGGGTTACGTCCCAATCACTTTTCTTATGATGTATTAGATTACTTTGAGACTTATGTTAGACTTCTGCTTTTGCCAAAAACTCTTTTGTATAAAATGCTATCATTTTAACTCTTTAAATTCTATTATCTTGTATGATGTATGCTAAGTGGCTTGTGTAGGGCCTCTCGGGGTTCTATACACCATGTTATGCCTAGGGTATACTTTGTGTCATGACATGCATGTAGGTGGAAGTGTTCATAGTTTATTTCTTAAGTCTGTTTAGTTACTTATACTCAGTTGATCCAACCTACTGAGTACATATGGGTTGTACTCACCCCTACTTCAGTTATCCATTTGATGCAGATCCTAATCAGGGTGAGCCTCGTAGCACTTGATTGGATCCAACAGAGTTCTCTCTTTCTGAGTTCAAGTGAGATCCTGCTCTCCGGATAGCCATTAGTATCTATCTATCGTTTAAAGTCTTTAACTTAGTTTTCAAAGATTTGAGATGAAGTTCAGATTCTAGAAATGTATTAGATGTTCTTTATACTTATGCTACCAGGTTTTGGGATATTCCTTATCAGTTTTCTATCATTTGTGGCCTGACTTACCTTCGGGAGTCTCGTATGTGTGATTCTTTTAGCTTACACACTATTTTGGGGTTCTTGGGGTGTGTGTCATCATGACCTTGACTTTTGGGTCGTGACAATTCGTCATTAAGGTATGTAAGGCTTCAATGAGAGTATTATTTCCGCTCTCATGCCTAAAGTATTTTGATTATATAATTAAATATGTTTAAATATAGGGTTTTACTCAATCTTCTTCAAGCTATGATTTTTATGCAGAAGTTAGAGTTGTTATGAAAGATCTCTCATGTATATCAATGAATTACTATGAAATACATGTTTATTATATGATTATGATTCTCCAAGCATGTGTCAACATTATTTAGGAAGTTATTTAAAGCTACTTTTGAGTATTTCCAGGTTATGCATGATTTCGAGTAAGTTGTCTCATGTTTAAAGTAATATGAGTAAAAGTAAATATATGTTTATGAAAAAGATATTGAGCACTCCCGCAATAATACTTCTATTTTGTAACACCTCGAAACTTGGGGCTTTGGTTGGAAAGGAAAAAGTTGCAGAAAATAATCTAGTGTTAGTTCTACGAGCATGTCTATGGTCCGTAGAAAGAAATCGTAGAAAGGGGCCTAAATTTTGAAAAAAGGTCATGTCTCTAATAAGTGTCTATGTTTCAATAGGACGAACCGTAGAAGCTTATACGGATCGTAGAAAGTGTCCATTGAAGGATTCCAAACTTAGAAAAAAATTGAGGAACTTTCGGATCCTATGAGAGGGTCCTACCGACCTTAGGAAATCCACGATCTATAGGAAGGGTCCCGTAGAAAGTGATTCAAAAGTTGAGTCATAGTACTTGACCTACGGTTGGCCAGTACATATCATAGAAATTTCTATGACCCGTAGGTGGTAGAATCAATCTAGTAGTTTTAAGAAGGGTATTCAGTCCTTTCCCACCCCATCTAAGCCTAAACCCCGACATTTTTACACCTAAGTAAGTATTTAGGCAATGTTGATCAATCCTTTTAAATAAAGTCAGTAATAGTATGATTACGATAATTCTATGTGATACACTAAAAATAATGTTGTATTTTTTATAAAATTTATTCCACAACTGGAGTCGTAAAGTTTAGTCACTTAAACAATGGTAAAGTGTGTATGGCTTTATTAACATTGTTATACAAAGATGTACTAGCTACCACAAGTACATTATCTACAATGACTGAGATTCGCAAATGAAGAAGGAGAATATACAACATATATGGTGGATGCATGCATGATTAACAATAGTTGCATCACCTCTACGAGTTTCACCTATAGCCACATTTATAGAATCATCTCCATGGAGAAAAGAGGCGGTCGAATGTGATAATGAAGATCGTCATCGGATTTTATATTTTGTTGTATTTGTTCTCATACCTTTGGTTGCAAGTGTGCCACCGTGATAGGTAAAGTGTGAGAGATGTACATTTCAAGGGAGCTTGTTCATTTTTATAATTCATGGTATTTAGATATATTGTTGCTTCTTTTATTGTTTGGTAACACTAACATCCTGTCTATGACAAGGCCCAAGAGGGGACTGGATGGTCGGAGTCAGAGTCGTGATTGAACATGGTAGCTTGTTTGGTGTACTTAGTTAAGAAACAAATGTATGTCCTTATATACAATCTCTTATAACTTTTTGCATGATGATAAGCGCTTTTGCTTCCAATTGCACACGCAAGTGTACGCGGTCGCACAAGTAATATACTGGCTCTTAATAAAGAACCGGATTATCGAACCCAAAGGACTTGTCAATTAATTATTCTTACTAAATTATATTAATTATAATTATTTATTTAAGGGGAGGATTTCAAAATATTAATATATTAACTAAACTAAAAATAAAGATAAAATAATTTAAAAAGCAATTAACTAAGAAAAGATGGATGTTTACACAATCAATGAATGAATCGATCTAGGATTATAATTTAACTAACAATCATGTTTAGCATCAATTTCATCAACTTATTTGATTATCTAGTTATTGATTCACATGGTTAAATGTTTGATCATGGTCTCCCGACCTCTAATCGCCTACGATAAATGACAACCTAACTACATCGTTGAGCGGGGATAGGTTGGACCAAGTACTGAGCATTACAATTCTTCCTGTATAGTAACCAAACATGGTTTCTAGGTATATATCTATCCTAGATACAAATTAACCCTATTTATTAAGAGAAAATCATGTTCCTTATATTCCACGTTCTATCCTCTTATTCCTCTCCCGAGTTCAATTCGGACAATATGTTTATTTCAATGGTTATCAAGCATCAAAATAGTAATCACAAGAATATAAGAACAACTAATATGATAAACAAATCATGCCGAATCAAAATCACTAAATAATCATATTGTAAGTAAATATAATCCAAGAACGAGAAGTTTAACTCCACATAGACATAGAACAATTACAACCCATCATTCAAAGAAAAGATGCAAAATAAATAGAAGAGAATTAAAGATGAAACCCTAAATCAAAAGTTAATTTTTACATTGTATCCTCCTCCCTTAATAATTATTCTTATGGACTATTTATAAATGTAGGAAAACCGAAATAAAATAATTGAGTCCAAAACAAATTAGGAACCCAAAACCTAAAAGGATTCTACGTGAAACAACCTCAATTCATTGGTGTCTTCAGAACCTGACACGTGTCGAAGGATTTCAATTCTCAATTCGCAAATTTGTAGTCCTTTGTGCTTCATATGTATATATATTATTTTATTCAATTTAATCCATTAAACTACCTGCTTGATTTCCTTCATCAATCGTTTATCTTTAATTCATTTTCGTTCCAAACTTTTTCATCTTTACACCAATTTATTCCTACAAATAAAATACAATAATTAGCACAATCTATAAAATTTATGCTAAAAAGGGACAAATATAAATAATAAATGTGAGGCAAATAATGATTAAAAATATATATTTTGGCCTCACATCACTACCCCACACTTAAATTGCTCGTCCTCGAGCAAACATTAAAGCTAATCTCAAAAATCATTGATACAAACAATAAGGCCATATACAAATTTCAAAACATCTAGTACACTTCTCGATCATTATGCAAGATATAGAAATAACCATCAAACCTCTAACCTCCTAACCTCAAGAAAGGACTCTGAACCCATCAAATTTAAGCTTGCTAGCTCACCTAATCTCATCAAAGAAAGCTAATAAAACACCTATTTATCATGAAACAAGTGCCCTCACAAAAAGAAATAGTCCACACACTCAATTCAAAAGATTGAATATAAATTAAGGACTTAACATCAAAGAACAACTCACACTCAGAAATAAAATTCACATGTATGCACAAAGAACCATAGGCCTGCCCATTATGTACATCTCCACTAGTTAAGCAATACTTGAATATAATCAAATAGGACTTTAACGGGTTGTAATGTAGGCTAGGGGACGGGTAGAAAGACTATATAATATTGACTTACACTTCTTTAAGCACTTTGCAATTTTAGACTTCATCACCCATTATTTTCTTCTCTTTATTTTCAACCCTCTCTTCAACAATTATTTCACAAGTAATTCTCATCATCTCAAGAATGTTTCAATCATTTTATTTATATTTTTTTAAAGAAAAAAATTTCGTTCATAATAGCCACCCTCAACTTACGTATTTTACATGCGTTAAGGTGCACTATGTCTTTGGAAGGACCAGGGTCATCATCAAGGTAACTTCTTTTGTTCATCTCCTTTTTTTCACATCACATTCTTTCAAAGAGGGCTTTTTAATCACTTTGTAGCCATCATTGATTACCTTTTCACTCAACCATCCATTTTTCTTCAGAATTAGCAATTAGAATAAGTTTGTGCTATAATGCTCAAGGAAACAAGGTGCAAAAACTAGGGATTCAACAAAATAGTTTAGGGCAAAATATGGCTACCAACAAAAGGCTACATGCTCAAAAGGGCTAACTAGTGATATAATAGCTGAAAACGATAAAATTTACCAGACAAATCAAAGAAAGCCTATTATCATCTCCTAAACAAAGCAACACTTTTTATTTCGCTTCAATAACATGCAGGGCAAGTTCTAGACTAAGATGCAAAACATGGAATAAACAAAATCTCACCACACATGGCACAAGTATCAATCACGATGGATCAATTACACTTCTAATAGAGACAGGATCATAACAAACTACAAAATAAAATAAGCTTTATACAAATTCACAACCATGAACCTAGATGTCAAAGAGTTTGCAGTTGCACTAGCAATCAAGCATTCACAAGAAAGTACTACTCAAAATTAGGCCCAAATAACATGTATCACACAAATCAAAAGGGTCTTTTCTTTTCTCTCAAAAAAGATTAAAAAAAAATTTACTTCCTAAAAAGAAAAAAGACACTCGGTTCAAAGGGACTATCCTCAAGAAAAGAACCGAAAACAAAAGCCAAGGAACCAATCCTAAAAAAAGAAAAGACTCGATAAAACAGTAAAAACTAGGAATCATTCCTTCACCTCACACTTAAAAAGATGGTATGTCCCCAAAGCATCAAATATGTAACATCTCGCAATTTGAAATAACTAGAAAGAAACTTATAATTGGAAATAGTCATTTTTGGAAAGAATGAAAATCTGGAAATTTTGTTAAGTTAGAATAAGTTGAGTTTAGGTCAACTTCAAACGACCATAACTCCAATCTCAGGATGATTTAGGTGTATTTCCAGATATGATTGGAAATCTCTTGGAATAAACTTTCCAATGCTGCTGAGTTTGCACAATTCCGGGTTTGTATGAGTGAGTTATGCCCTTTGGAAGTTGGACCGTTTGAATAAGGAAAGTCCAATCCGGATTTTTAAAGGGTAGATTGGTCTTTTCCTTGCCCAATTGTTTTATTTAGTTTTTGGTAATTAAGTTAGGGTTTAATCAGAATAGATCAGTTACGCTTTAACCAAAATATGCTAGGACTTGGAGAAAAGAGAAAAAGAGGAGAGAGGAGAAGAAAAGTTCATAGTTTGTCAAATTCTTGGAGATTTTCGTGAGGATTTCGCCAAAGGTTAACCTCTACAAGGTATGTGAGTCTTTCATTGCGTTGGGTTCGTTCATGTAACATCTCAAAATTTGAAATGGCTAGGAAGAAGCTAAGAACTGGAAATATTCAATTTTTGGAAATAATGAAAATCTGGAAATTTAAGTTAGGAAAAAGTTGAGTTTTGGCCAACCTCAAACGGCCATAACTTCTAGCTCAGGATGAGTTAGAGGTACTTCCAGATATGGTAGGAACTATATTGGAATGATCTTTCCAATGCGCTGAGTTTGCGAGATTCCGAATTCGTATGAGTGAGTTACACCCATTGGAAGTTGAGGTGTTCAAATAAGGAAATGTCCAATCCGGATTTTTGAAGGGTATTTCAGTCCTTCCCTTATCCAATTAATTTAGTTCATTTTAGTGAATTAATTAAGGGTCAAATCAGAATGAGATTAGTTTAGTCAATTGGAAATTCACGCTAGGGCTTGGAGAAATGAGAAAAAAGGAGAAAGGAGAAGAAAAGCTCAAGGTTCGCCAAGAACGATCGATTTTGGTTGTGGATTCGCCAAGGAATTCATCTTACAAGGTATGTGAGTCTTTCATAGCGTTGGTTTCATTCACCCACGCGCCAAACATGTTTAGTTCAGTGAAATTCATCCTAAAAGAGTTTGACAGTTGATGTTCTTGATGTATTCTTAAATTTGAATGTCATTCTTGAATTGGGCTGAATTGAGGAGTTTAAGAGATCTTTACGTTGAGTTTTAGAGTTGTTTTGAGTTAGGTTCTTGAGTACATATGCTGGGTATCAGAATCTAAAATGAATTTGAGATCAATAGTGAAGTTTAGGCGAATTGGGGCTGTAAAACGGAGAAGGAAAAAGTTGAGCGTGATCTGGCACGCAAGTCCACGTCGTGGACTTGCTCCCCAAGTGACCAAAATGTTTCTCCACATCGCGGTTAAGACGCGGACTCCTCTGTCTCAAAATTTAATTTCGCGAGTAATTATTTAAAACACCTCCGCGTCGCGGACTTGTTCCAAGACGGTGATTTCCTAACTTTTCTCATGTTTAGCTATTTAAAATCATTCCTAAACATCATGAGATTTTTCCAATCACAAATTACAATCCTTGAATCCATAATTCAATTCAAGGAAAGTTA
>NW_006238986.1:1544116-1552523 GCF_000226075.1 Solanum tuberosum | reverse complement strand
CCAAGAGAGCTTTTGAGCTAAGTTTTGAGTAATTATCTCAAATCAAAGAAAGAAGTTTTGATTTTAAATCATTGACGGCATCATATTTTGGGAGTAGTATTGAGCACCGATATGGGGGAGCGTTTAGAGAACCTCCAGCCCCTATAAACCATGTAGCCATCATGGGTAGAAAATGATCATACTTTTAAGATGAACCCTTAGTGCTTTTTAGCATAGACTAGTGGATCCACTTAGTAGTTCAGGTTCTATACCCCGGCAAGGTATAGGATGGCCTTGGCAGCATGGGGGCAAGAAACGTTGTATCATCACTATAGCTCTTAAGTGATGGTTATCGATTAGAGGAATTCCCACAACAGTATTTTATATTTTTATATACATTAGAAATATTTGTATTTTCATATACAAATAGAGTTCATATTGTATCTTTGCATACATACAAAGTTATTATTGTATTTCTAAATACATAGAGTTGACACCATGTTTTAAACAACTTTTCTTTAAGTTGCACTTGTTTTTAAACTGCTTTATATTGAAATAAGTTCAGTAAGTTGAGTTAAGTTATTCAGGAGTTGTGTAAAGCCAAGGTAAGTGTTTCTTTCAGATCCTTTTCAAGCTTAAGTTATGTTTAGCATTCCAACTCGTATACTCGTACATTCAATGTACTGATGGCAGTTGGCCTGCATTGTCTTATGATGCAAATGCATGTAATCAGGATCAACATCCAGTGCATTGTTGATCCAGTTGAGCTTTAGAGTTATTGGTGAGCCTCCTTGCTTCCGGAGGATTCCCCTTTTTCATTACTTTATCATTTTAGTTCATTAGGATGTCGTAGGCCTGTCCCGACATCCATCTCAGTTGTTTTAGAGGCTTTATAAATAGTCAGGCAGATGTTAGTTCATTCGTCATCATTTTGTTATTGGCTTATGTTCATATTTGAGTTGCCAATTTGGCTAAGTTAAATGTTTATTTTCTTAAAACATTATGAGTTTAGTTTTGGGACATGTTATCTTGTATTTGGATTCTCTTTTATATGTCTAAGTCTTCCGCTAAGTAATTAAGCCAGGCCAAGGGTTCGCTTGGGGCCAGCAATGGTTCTCGAGTGCTAGTACCGCCCAGGGTGTAGGCTCGGGGAGAGACAAACTTGGTATGAGAGCTCAGAGTTCAAGAGTCCTAGGGAGTCTATGAAGCAGTGTCTGTAGAGTCCTACTTATCAGTGTGAAGCATGTCATATCTATAATTAGGAGGATGCAACACTTAGGGAAATTATCACTTCTTTCACACTCATTTCGTACGTTAGAGTTTGATCTCTTAAAAGTTTCCCTTTAATTCGTGCTTGCGCGTGTTTTCAGATAATCATGCCTTCACGAAGAGATGTCCGAGGTCTTCCTGCTAGGAGAAATGTCGAGGAACAAAATGTATCTAATGTACCAGAAGTGCAATCCCAAGGAGAGGTCACCAATATTGAATTCTGTGAAGCTATCCAGATGTTAAGTCAAGTTGTGACCCATCAAGATAGACAGAGAGATAATCGATAGAAAGTGGATGATACTTCAAGGATTCGTGAGTTTTTAAGGATGAACTCATCAAGCTTCATAGGTTCAAGTGTCACAGAGGATCCAGAGAACTTTGTTGAAGATCTTTAAAAAACTTTTGAGATTATGCATGTTGTAGATGCTGAGAGGATGGAACTAGCTACATACCAAATGAAGTGTGTCGCTAGAGTCTGGTTCGACCAATGGAAAAAGAATAGGGCTGAGGATGCGCCAATAGTGAGTTGGGCTGTGTTTGAGAATGCTCTCATGGGACATTTCATTCCCTATGAGTTGTGAGAGGCAAAGATAAGAGAGTTTCTAACCCTTAATCTGGAGTCTATGAGTATTCATGAGTATAGTCTGAAGTTCGCACAACTTTCCCGCTATGCCCCGGAGATGGTTGCTGACATGACGAACATGATTAGTTTATTTGTTGTTGGGTTGTCTCGTCAAGGAAGGCAAGGAAACTATGTTGATAGGGGATATGGACATAGCAAGGAAAATGATCCATGTGCAAAAAGTTGAGGAGGATAAGCTGAAGGATAGAGAAAAGTTTAAGAATTAGAGGGCTAAGACATCAGGGAACGAGTTCAGGCAGCAAAAGAGTAGTGCGAACTGGTCTTCCTTCCAATAGAAACAAAAGGGACCTTCCCCATCATCTGCTAGTGCACCTACACCTAAAAACAAAAGTGAGTACAATAGTCAGAATTCCCAAAGTTTCAGAGCTAAACCTGCCTATTCTCAAGGCAGTATGGCACAAAGGGGTAGTAAGCCTCTTGCATGTGCTAAGTGTGGCAGAAACCACTCAGGTATTTGTCGTGAGGGCTCTACTGGTTGTTTCAATTGTGGTTAGAATGGTCATTTTATGAGGGAGTGTCCTGAGAACATACAAGGTAATGTTAATAGGGGAAATATGGCCCAACTTTCTTCAGTTGCTCCACCAAACAGAGTTGCACCTTGAGGAGCTACTTTAGGTACTGGCGGGGAAACAAACCGCTTATATGCTATCAACAGTCGCCAAGAGCAAGAGGATTCGCAAGATGTTGTCACTAGTATGATCCAAGTCTTTGACTTTACTATTTATGCTTTGCTAGGTCCAGGAGCGATTTTGTCTTTTGTAACTCCTTATGTTGCTATGAATTTTGATATTATTCCTAAGCAACTTAGTGAACCATTCAGTGTTTCTACACCTGTTGGTGAGTCTATTCTAGCAGAGAGACTCTATCGTGATTGTCCCATTTCTGTCAATCACAAGACTACCATGGCTAATTTATTTGAGTTAGACATGGTAGATTTTGATGTCATTCTTGGTATGGACTGGCTTCATGCCTGTTATACCTAAGTCGATTGTAGAACTCGAGTTGTCAAGTTCCAGTTTCCAAATGATCCAGTCTTATAGTGGAAAAGTCATTCAGCAGTGCCTAAGGGTAGTTTCATTTCGTACCTTAAGACAAGGAAGTTTGTTTCTAAGGGGTGTGTCTATCACTTAGTCCGAGTTAATGACTCTAGTATTGAGATACCTCTTATTCAGTCAGTTTCTGTAGTAAAAGAGTTTCCATAAGTCTTTCCAGATGATCTACCCGGGGTCCCTCCTGAGAGAGAGGTAGACTTGGGTATAGACCTTCTTCCAGATACTCGTCCTATATCTATTCCTCCATATAGAATGGTACCAGTAGAGTTGAAAGATCTTTTAGAGAAAGGTTTTGTTCGACCAAGTGTCTCACCTTGGGGCGCTCCGGTTTTATTTGTGAGAAAGAAGAATGGTTCCCCTTAGGATGTGTATAGATTACCTCCAGTTGAATAAGGTTACCATCAAGAGCAAGTATCCTATTCCAAGGATTTTTTATTTATTCGACCAACTTTAGGGTGCCACCTCACTTGTTTTTTTCTAAGATAGATCTCATATCTGGCTACCATCAGTTAAGAGTAAGGGAATGTGACTTTCCAAAGACAGCATTCAGAACCCGTTATGGTCATTTTGAGTTTATGGTCATGTTCTTTGGTTTGACTAATGCACCAGCAGCATTCATGGACCTTATGAATAGGGTCTTCCAACCTTATTTAGATATGTTTGTTATCATCTTCATTGATGACATACTAATCTATTCAAGGAATGAAAAAGATCATGCTAGTCATCTCAGAATAGTTCTCCAGACTTTGACAGATAGAGAGGTGTATGTCAAGTTCTCTAAGTGTGAGTTTTGGCTTGAGTCTGTGGCATTCTTAGGACACATTGTGTCTGGAGAGGGAATTAGAGTTGATACTTAAAAGATTGAGGCAGTACAGGATTGTCCTAGACCCACACCTCCAACTGATATTAAGAGTTTCTTGGGTATGGCTGTCTATTATAGAAGATTTGTAGAGGAGTTATCATCCATTTCATATCCTTTGATCAAGTTGACTCAGAAGACAATGAAGTTTCAATGGTCTGAAGCTTGTGAGAAAAGCTTTCAGGAATTGAAAAAGAGGTTAACTACTACCCAGTGTTGACCTTACCAGAAGGTTCTCAAGGTTTCATGGTGTATTGTGATATGTCTAGAGTTGGTTTGAATTGTGTGTTAATGTTGAATGGCAAGGTTATAACTTATGCCTCCAGACAGTTGAAAGTTTATGAGAAGAATTACCCAACCCATGACTTAGAGTTGGTTGATGTAGTATTTGCTTTGAAAATATGGCGCTATTATCTTTATGGTGTTTATGTGTTCACCGATCACAAGTCTTCAGTACGTGGTTAGTCTAAAAGAGCTTAATCTCAGACAAAGAAGGTGGTTAAAGTTACTCAAAGATTATGACATAAGTATTCTTTATCACCCAGGTAAGGCTAATGTTTTTGCTGATGCTTTAAGCAGGTTGTCTATGGGTAGTACCACCCATTTTGAGAAAGATAAGAAAGAGTTAGGAAAAGTGGTGCATAGACTTCCACAACTAGGAGTTCGACTAATGGATTCCACAGAAGGAGGAGTAGTGGTGATGAATGGGGCTGAATCATCATTAGTGTCAGAAGTAAAAGGCGAGCAAGACCAAGACCCTATCTTGCTGGAATTGAAGGTAAATGTTCATAAGCAAAAAGTATTAGCTTTTGAACAAGGCGGAGATGGTGTGTTGAGACATCAAGGTAGGTTGTGTGTACCAATGGTGGATGGAACCCAAGAGAGGTTCATGGACGAAGCTCATAGCTCCAGATATTCCATTCATTCGGGTTCCACCAAGATGTACCGTGTCTTGAGGGAAGTCATTGGTGGAATAGTATGAAGAAGACATATCCACATCTCTTCGAACCCAGAGAAATTCCAGATCAAGGTATTAATCCTTTCTTAGTATATATTTATAAGTTGGCATGTTGTTTTGCATTTGCTTGTGGGTGTTGGAACTGAATGTTGCATGTTACATCCTAAGCCTAGTAAGAGTAATCTCATTCAAGGACAATGTTCCCAAGGGGGAGATATTGTAACATCTCGCAATTTGAAATGGCTAGGAAGAAGCTAAGAACTGGAAATATTCAATTTTTGGAAATGCTGAAAATCTGGAAATTTGTTTAAGTTAGGAAACAATTGAGTTTTAGCCAACTTCAAATGGCAATAACTTCTAGCTCAGGATGATTTAGAGGTACTTCAAGATATGGTAGGAAAGATCTTTCCAACGCCGCTGAGTTTGCACGATTCCGAATTTGTATGAGTGAGTTAATCCCATTGGAAGGTGGGTTGTTCAAATAAGGAGATGTCCAATCCGGATTTTTGAAGGGTATTTCAGTCCTTTCCTTATCCAATTAATTTAGTTTGTTTTAGTGAATTAATTAAGGGTAAAATCATAAGGAGATCAGTTTAGTCAATTGGAAATTCACACTAGGGCTTGGAGAAAAGAGAAAAGAGGAGAGAGGAGAAGAAAAGCTCAAGGTTCGCCAAGAATGATCGATTTTGGTTGTGGATTCGCCAAGGAATTCATCTTACAAGGTATGTGAGTCTTTCATAGCGTTGGGTTCATTCACCCACGCACCAAACATGTTAAGTTCAGCGAAATTCGTTCTAAAAGAGTTTGAAAGTTGATGTTTTTGACATATAATCTTGAATTTAAATGTCGTTCTTAAATTGGGCAGAATTGAGGAGTTTCAGAGATATTTACGTTGAGTTTTAGAGTTGTTTTGAGTTAGGTTCTTGAGTACATATGCTGGGTATCGGAATTTAATATGAATTTGAGATCAATAGTTGAGTTTAGGCGAATTGGGGTTGTAAAATAGAGAAGGAAAAAGTCGAGCGTGATCTGGCATGCAGGTCCGCGTCGTGGACTTGCTCCCCCAGTGACCAAAAATTTTCTCCGCGTTGCGATTAAGACGCGGACTCCTCTGTCTCAAAATTTAATTTTGCGAGTAATTATTTAAAACACCTCTGATCTGGCATGCAGGTCCGCGTCGTGGACTTGCTCCCCCAGTGACCAAAAATTTTCTCCGCGTTGCGATTAAGACGCGGACTCCTCTGTCTCAAAATTTAATTTTGCGAGTAATTATTGAAAGCACCTCCACGTCGCTGCCTTGTTCCAAGATGGTGATTTCGTGACTTTTCTCATGTTTAACTATTTAAAATCATTCCTAAACATCATTAGATCTTTCCAATCAAAAATCACAATCCTTGAATCCATAATTCAATTCAAGGATCACTTAAGAATCGAGTCAAAAAAAGTTAAGATCAAAGTCAAGAGAATTTCTTAGAGTTTTCCAAATGTTCTAACTTTGTTTTAATACTTAAAGTTCAAGTTGAGTAAAGAGTAAAGAGTAAAGTTTGAAGTCCATTTCTTCAAAATTATATGGGGACTATGTATTCCCAAAGGGTTTAAAATGTTTTCTCATTTAAACAAGAAAGGAAACCTCGATTTCCAAAGGGCCTTCGGGCTTGTTTTCAAAAAAGAGTAATCGCTTTATAAATGAAGTAAGTGGGGAAACTTTGATTTCCAAGATAGCCTTTGAGCTAAGTTTTTGAGCACTAATATCAAATCACAGAAGAAGTATATTTTAAACATAAAGAGCTGGTATCATATTTTGGTAGTAGTATTGAGCACCGATATGGGGGAGCGTTCAGAGATCCCCATCCCCCATAAACCATGTAGCCATCATGGGTAGAAAAGGGTCATACTTTTTAGATGAACCCTTAGTGCTTTTTAGCATAGACTAGTGGATCCACTTAGTAGCACAGGTTCTATACCCCTGGCAAGGTATAGGATGGCCCTAGCAGCGTGGAGCCAAGAAATGGTGTATCATCACAATAGCTTTTAAGTGATGGTTGTCGGTTAGAGAAACTCCCACAACAAAATTTTATATTTTTATATACATCAGAATATTTGTATTTTCATATACAAACAGAGTTCGTATTGTATCTTTGCATACATACAGAGTTATTATTGTATTTCTAAATACACAGAGTTGACATTATGTTTTAAACAGTTTTTCTTTATGTTGCAGTTGTTTTTAAACTGCTTTATATTGAAATAAGTTCAGTTATGTTGAGTTGAGTTGAGCCAGGTAAGTTCTTCAGTTCCTTTCATTATATTGAAATAAGTTCAGTTAAGTATTCATGATTTGAGAAGAGCCAAGGTAAGTGTTTCTTTCATAATCTCTTTCGAGCCTATGTTGTTTAGCTTTCCAACTCGCATACTCGTACATTCAATGTACTGATGCCAGTTGGCCTGCATCGTCTTATGATGCAGACGCAGGTAACCAGGATCAGCATCCAGCGCATCGTTGATCCAATTGAGCTTCAGAGTTGTTGGTGAGCCTCCTTGCTTTCAGAGATTCCCTTTATTTATTACTTTTTCATTTTAGTTCATTAGGATGTCGTGGGCCTGTCCCGACATCCATTTAAGTTGTTTTAGAGGCTTCATAGATAGTCAGTCAGATGTTAGTTCATTCGTCTATCATTTTGTTATTTGGCTTATGTTCAGATTTGAGTTGCCACTTTGTCTAAGTTAAATGTTTATTTTCTTAAAACATTATGAGTTTAGTTTTGGGACATGTTGAGTTATCTTGTATTTAGATTCTCTTTCATATGTCTAAGTCTTCCGCTGAGTAAGTAAGCCAGGCAAAGGGTTCGCTTGGGGCCAGTAATGGTTCTCGAGTGCTAGTCCCACCTCGGGTGTAGGCTCGGGGCGTGACAATTCACCCATGTGCCAAACATGTTATTTCAACATGAATTCGTCCTAAAAGAGTTTGAAAGTTGATGTTCTTGCTATGTATTCTTGAAATTGATATTGTTCTTGAGTTAGGCTAAAATTGTGAAGTTCTTGAGATCGTTACGACAAATTATTGAGTGGGTTTGAGTTAGGTTCTTAGGTACATCTGTTGGGTATCTGTATCTAAAAAGAATTTGGGAAAAAGAACCGAGTTTGGGCGAATTGGGGCTGGAAAATGAAGAAGAAATTTAGTCAGTCAAATCTGGGTACTGGCTCCACGTTGCGGACCTGTTCCCCAGATTTGGGAAAAATGCCTTCGCATTGCGGAGCGGTCACAGACCGTTCTGCCTCAAAAATTATTTTCGCGGCCAAAATTTAAATACATCTCTGTGTCACGGTCCTACCTTCAGACAGTGATATTTTGATATTTTCTCATGTTTCGCTATCTAAAAACACTCATAAACATGATGAGATCTTTCCTATCACAAATCACGATCCTTGAATCGATAATTCAATTCAAGGAAAGTTAAGAGTTAAGTTTAAAAGTTAAGAAGCAAGTTAAGAGAGGTTGATTTATGTTTTTCAAAAGTCTTTCACAAACGTTTTAACTTTGTTCTAAGACTTAAGTTTCAAGTTAAGCAAAGAGTAAAGAGTTGAATTCATTTCTCAAAAAGCTTTAAGGGAACTAAGTATTCCCAAGAGTTTAAAATATTTTCACA
>NW_006238986.1:1537084-1543977 GCF_000226075.1 Solanum tuberosum | reverse complement strand
TTCCAAAAGAGTTTTTAAGCTAAGTTTTGAGTAATTATCTCAATTCAAAGAAAGTAAGTTTTTTAAAAAAAACATACGAGCTAAGTATATTTTGGGAGTAGTATTGAGCACCGATATGGGGATGAACCTTCATATTAACTCAAGTCTCCATAAACCATGTAGCCATCATGGATAGTAAATGATCATACTTTTTAGATGACTCATTAAGATGCTTTTAGCATAGACTAGTGGATCCACTAAGTTAAGTGTTCTATATGACGGAAAAGTATAGGACAGTTCTGGTAGCGTGGCCAAGACGTTGTATCACCATTTAGGCTCATAGTGGTGGTTGTCGATTAGAGAAACTCCCACAGAAACTATATTACTTTGTTATATGAGTAAAGTTGAGTTTGTTATTGTATTTTTTTTAATGAACTAAATTTATTTTACTGTTTTATAAAGCTTTTCATATATTGCATGTGTTTTGTTGCTTTATTATAAGTTGAGTTATTAATGAGTTGAGATAAGCCAAGGTAACTGTTTCTTTCATAATCTTTTCAAGCCTATGTTATGGCTAGCATTCCAACTCGCATACTTGTATATTCAATGTACTAATGTCAGTTGGTCTGCATCGTATTATGATGCAGACGCAGGTAACCAGGATCAGCATCCAGTGCCTCATTGATCAGGTTGAGAACTCAGAGTCAGTTGGTGAGCCTCCTAGCTTTCCGGATGATCCTTTTATTGCTTTCAGTATTTTAGTTCATTAGGATATCGTGGGTCTTGTCCTGACATCCATCACAGTTGTTTAGAGGCTTCATAGACAGAGTTAGTTGATGTTAGTTCATGAATCTTTACTTTCCCTTTTCAGTTAAGTTGAGACTTGAGTTGCCACTTTGGCAGTGGATGTTATTATAATACATTCTAAGTTATATTTTGAGCAGTTCAGTTTACTTGTTTTAAAACTATTTATCTTGAGTAAAGTCTTCCGCTGAATAAGTAAGCCAGGCCAAGGGTTCGCTTAGGGTCAGTAGTGGTTCTCGAATGTCGTCCAGGGCATAGGCTCGAGGCATGACAAACTTGGTGTCAGAGCACAGAGTTCAAAAGTCCTAGGGAGTCTATGAAGCCGTGTCTGTAGAGTCTTGGTTATTGGTGTGAAGCGCACCACATTTATAATTAGGAGGCTGCGACACTTAGAAAATATTATCACTTCTTTCATACTCATTTCGTGCGTTAGAGTTTAATCTCTAAAAAAGTTTCCTTTTAATTTGTGCTTGTGCGTGTTTTCAGATAATCATGCCTCCACGAAGAGCTGTCAGAGGTCGTCCTACTAGAAGGAATGTTGAGGAGCAAGGGGTACCCAATGCACCTAAGGTGCATCCCCAAGGAGAGGTTACCAATGTTTAGTTCCGTAAGGCTATCCGGATGTTGAGCCAAGTTGTGACTAATCAAGTTGGGCAACAGAGAGGAGCTAGACATGAAGTGATTGATACTTCGAGGATCCGAGAGTTCTTGAGGATGAATCCTCCAAGTTTCATGGGTTTGAGCACTACTTAGGATCCATAGAACTTTATAGAAGAGCTGAAGAAGGTATTTGATGTTATGCATGTTGCCGATACTGAGCGATTTGAACTGGTTGCATACTAAGTGAAGAATGTGGCTATGACTTGGTTTGACCAGTGGAAGGGGGGTAGAGTTGATGATGCACCACCTGCGAGTTGGGCATTTTTTGAGGAGGCTTTCTTGGGGCGTTTCTTCCCCCGAGAACTGAAAGAGGCTAAGGTATGAGAATTTCTCACACTTAAGCAGGATTCTTTTAGTGTTCATGAGTATGGGTTGAAATTCACCCAACTGTCCCGTTATGTTCCGGAGATGGTTGCGAATATGAGGAGTAGGATGAGTCTGTTTGTTGTTGGATTGTCCCGTCTATCAAGCAAAGATGGCAGGGAATCTATGTTAATTGGCGACATGGACATATCAAGGTTGATGGTCTATGTGCAGCAGGTTGAGGAAGAAAAGTTGAGAGATAGGAAGGAATTCAGAAATAAGAAAGCTAAGACAGGGAATGAGTCCGAGCAGCAGAAAGGTAGTGTGAATCGTTCGTCCTTTCAGCAGAAGCAAAAGGTACATGTTCTATCATCTTCTAGTGCACCTGCACCCAAAAACAAAGGTGAGTATAATGGTCAGAATTCACAGAACTTCAGAGCTAGACCTGCACAGTCTCAGGGTAGTGTGGCATAAGGAGGTAACTGGGCTCCTGCATGTGCTAGGTGTGGTATAACCCACCCAGGTAAGTGTCGTGATTGCCAGACAGGTTGTTTCAAGTGTGGACAAGAGGGTCACTTCATGAAAGAATGCCCAAAGAACAGGCAAGGTAGTGGAAATCAAGGCAATAGAGCCCAATCTTCATCATTTGCTCCACCAAACAGGGCTGCAACTAGAGGAGCTACTTCCGGTACTGACGGAGGAGCAAATCGTCTTTATGCGATCACTAGTCTCCAAGAGCAAGAGAACTCTCCAGATATTGTCACTGGTATGATTAAAGTCTTTACTTTTGATGTTTATGCTTTACTAGACCCAGGACCAAATTTATCTTTTGTGACTCCTTATGTTGCAAATAGTTTTGATGTTCTTCTTGAGAAACTTTGTGAACCCTTTTGTATTTCTACACCTGTTGGGGAATCTATTTTTAGTTGAGTGAGTATATCGTGATTGTGTCATTTCCATCAATCACAAAGACACCATGGCCAATTTAATTGAGTTAGACATGGTAGACTTTGATGTCATTCTAGGTATGGACTGACTTCATGCCTGTTATGCGCCAATAGATTATAGAACTCGAGTTGTCAAGTTCCAAATTCCTAATGAGCCAGTCTTAGTGTTGAAAAGTAGTTCAGCAATGCCTAAGGGTCGTTTCATTGCGTACCTTAAGGCAACAAAGTTAGTTTGCAAGGGTTGTATCCATCACTTAGTCCGAGTTAATGACTCTAGTGTTGAGATACCTCATATTCAATCAGTTCCAGTAGTAAAAGAGTTTCCAAAAGTTTTTCTACATGATCTACCCGGAGTCCCTCCTGAGAGAGAGATAAATTTTGATATAGATGTTCTTCCAGATACTCGTCCTATATCTATTCTTCCATATAGAATGGCACCAGCAGAGTTGAAAGAGCTTAAAAGCAGTTGAAAGATCTTCTAGATAAAGGTTTTATTCAACCAAGTGTCTCTCCTTGGGGAGCTCCGGTCTTATTTGTGAGAAAGAAAGATGGTTCCCTTAGGATGTGTATAGATTATCGCCAATTGAACAAGGTTACCATCAAGAACAAGTATCCTCTTCCTAGAATTGATGATCTTTTCGATCAGCTTCAGGGTGCTTCTTGTTTTTCTAAGACAGACCTCAGATCTGGCTACCATAAGTTGAAAGTAAGGGAATGTGATATTCCCAAGACAGCATTCAGGACCCGTTATAGTCACTATGAGTTTTTTGGTCATGTCCTTTGGTTTGACCAATGCGCCTGCAGCATTCATGGACCTTATGAATAGAGTTTTCAAACCTTATTTAGATATGTTTGTTATCGTCTTCATTGATGACATACTAATCTATTCAAGGAATGAAGAAGATCATGTTAGTCACCTCAGAATAGTTCTTCAGACTTTGAAAGATAAGGAGTTATATGCTAAGTTCTCTAAATGTGAGTTTTGGCTTGAGTCTGTGGCATTCTTAGGTCACATTGTGTCTGGAGAGGGAATTAAAGTTGATACTTAGAAGATTGAAGCAGTACATAATTGGCCTAGACCCATATCTCCAACTGATATTAGGAGTTTCTTGGGTTTGGCTGGCTATTATAGAAGGTTCATTGAGGGGTTATCATCCATTTCATCTCCTTTGACCAAGTTGACTCAGAAAATAGTAAAATTTCAATGGTCTGAAGCTTGTGAGAAAAGCTTTCAGGAATTGAAAAAGAGGTTGACTACTGCCCTAGTATTGACTTTACCAGAAGGTACGCAAGGCTTTGTCATCTATTGTGATGTGTCTAGAGTTGGTTTGGGTTGTGTGTTAGTGCAGAATGGCAAGGTTATAGCTTATGCCTCCAGATAGTTGAAAGTTCATGAGAAGAACTACCCAACCCATGACTTAGAGTTGGCTGCGATAGTATTTGCTTTGAAGATATGGCATCATTATTTGTATGGTGTGCATGTTGATGTATTCACCGATCACAAGAGTCTTCAGTATGTATTTACTCAGAAAGAGCTTAATCTCAGACAAAGGAGGTGGTTAGAATTACTCAAGGATTACGACATGAGTATTATTTACCACCCATGTAAGGCTAATGTTGTTACTGATTCTTTGAGCAGGTTTTCTATAGGTAGTACCGCCCATTTTGAGGAAGATAAGAAAGAACTAGCAAGAGATGTGCATAGACTTGCATGCTTAGGAGTCCAACTAATGGATTCCACAGAAGGATGAGTAGTGGTACTGAATCGGGTTGAATCTTCATTAGTGTCAGAAGTGAAAGAGAAGCAAGACCAAGACCCATATTTGCTGGAATTGAAGGCAAATGTTCAGAAGCAAAAAGTATTAGCTTTTGAATAAGGGGAGATGGCGTATTGAGATATCAAGGTAGATTGTGTGTACCAATGGTGAATGAACTCCACGAGAGGATCATGGAGGAAGCTCATAGCTTCAGATATTCCATTCATCCGGGTTCTACCAAGATGTATCACGATTTGAGAGAGGTGTATTGGTGGAGTAGCATGAAGAAAGGCATTGCATAATTTGTTGCTAAGTGTCCGAATTATCAACAAGTTAAAGTAGAGCACCAAAGTCCCGGTGGGTTGGCTCAGAATATAGAACTTCCGAAATGGAAGAGGGAGATGATCAATATGGATTTTATTACTAGATTTCCACTCTCTCGCAGGCAATATGATTCTATTTGGGTGATTGTTGATCAAATAACAAAAGTAGCCAACCTTTTGCCGGTAAAGAGTACCCATTCAGTAGAGGACTATACCAAGTTATACATTGAAGAGGTAGTAAGACTTCATGGAGTTCCAATGCTAAGATATATATTCAAGAGGTGGTAAGACTTCATAGGGTTACGATCTCCATTATTTAAGATAGAGGTGCGCAATTTACTGCACAGTATTGGAAGTCTTTTCAGAAATGTTTGGGTTCAAAGGTAAACTTGAGTACTGCTTTTCATCCTTAGATTGATGGGCAAGCATATCGCACCATTAAGACCTTAGAGGATATGTTGAGGGCATGCGTGATCGATTTCACAGGTAATTGGGATGATCACCTACCTCTCATCGAGTTCTCTTACAACAATAGTTACCACTCTAGCATCAAAATTGCTCCTTATGAAGCTCTTTATGGGAAAAGATGCATATCTCCTATTGGATGGTTTGAGGTTGGTGAAGTTGGGTTGATAGGACCAGATTTGGTGCATCAAGCGATGGAGAAGGTGAAAGTGATTCAAGAGAGGTTGAAAACGGCACAAAGTCGTCAGAAATGATACACTGATGTTAGGAGAAGAGAATTAGAGTTTGAAGTTGATGATTGGGTGTATTTAAAAGTTTCACCCATGAAGGGCGTTATGAGATTTGGTAAGAAGGGGAAGTTTATTCCCCGATATATTGGACCTTATCGAATAGCCAAGAGGATTGGCAAAGTAGCTTATGAGTTGGAGCTACCACAAGAGTTAACAGCGATTCATCCGGTATTTCATGTCTCCATGTTGAAGAAGTGCATGGGTGATCCTTCATTGATCATAACAACTGAAGATATTGGGATCAAGGATAGCTTATCTTATGAGGAGATTCACGTTCAGATTCTAGATCACCAAGTTCGCAAGTTGAGGACTAAGGAAGTAGCATCAGTCAAAGACCTTTGGAGGAACCAATTTGTTAAGGAAGCTACCTGAGAAGCTGAGGAGGATATGAAGAAGAGATATCCACATCTATTCGAATCCGGAGAAAATGCAGACCAAGGTACTAATTCTCTTCTTGGTACTCTATAATTTATGAGTAAGCATGTTATTTGTTTGCATTTGCTTGTTGGGTGTTTGAACTGAATGATGTTACACCCTTAGCCTAGTAAGATTAATCTCATTCGAGGAAGAATTTCCCAAGGGGGAGATATTGTAACATCTCGCAATTTGAAATAACTAGGAAGAGGCTTATAATTGGAAATAGTCATTTTTGGAAAGAATGAAAATCTGGAAATTTTGTTCAAGTTAGAATAAGTTGAGTTTAGGTCAACTTCAAACGGCCATAACTCCTAGCTCAGGATAAGTTAGGTGTATTTCCAGATATGGTTGGAAATCCCTTGGAATAACCTTTCCAACACCGCTGAGTTTGCACAATTCTGTGTTTGTATGAGTGAGTTATGCCCTTTGGAAGTTGGGCTGTTTGAATAAGGAAAGTCCAATCTGGATTTTTAAAGGGTAGATTGGTCTTTTCCTTGCCCAATTGTTTTATTTCGTTTTTGGTAATTAATTTAGAGTCTAATCAGAATTAGATCAGTTACGCTTTTAGTAAAATACGCTAGGGTTGGAGAAAAGAGAAAAAGAGGAGAAAGGAGAAGAAAAGTTCATACTTCGTCAAATTCTTGGAGATTTTCATGTGGATTTCACCAAAGGTTAACCTCTACAAGGTATGTGAGTCTTTCATAGTGTTGGGTTCGTTCACCCACGTGCCAAACATGTTATTTCAGCGTGAATTCGTCCTAAAAGAGTTTGAAAGTTGATGTTCTTGATATGTATTCTTGAAAGTGATTGTAACATCCGGCAATACGAAATAATTGAAGAGGCTTAGAATTGGAAATTTTCATTTTTGGAAAGAATTTTAAAGTTTTGGAAATTTTGGCTAAGTATGGAAAATGTGAATTTTTGGCCAACTTTGAACAGCCATAAATT
>NW_006238986.1:1534575-1535362 GCF_000226075.1 Solanum tuberosum | reverse complement strand
ATTGGGTTCGTTCACCCACGTGCCAAACATGTTTATTTCTGTGTGAATTCTTCCTAAAAGAGTTTGAAAGTTGATGTTCTTGATATGTATTCTTGAATGTGATATTGTTCTTGAGTTGGGCTGAAATTGAGAAGTTCCTAAGATCATTACGTCAAGTTATTGAGTGGATTTGAGTTAGATTCTTAGGTACATTTGCTAGGTAACTGTATCTAAAAAGAATTTGGTAAAAAGAACCGAGTTTGGGTGAACTGGGGCTGGAAAACGAAGAAGAAATTTAGTCGGGAAAATCTGGGCACTGACTCCGCGTCGCGGACCTGTTCCCCAGATTTGGGAGAAATGCCTTCGCATCGTGGAACAGTCACAGACCGTTCTGCCTCAAAAAGAATTTTTGGGACCAAAATTTAAATACATCTCCGCATTGCGGACCTACTTTCAGACAATGAAATTTTGATCTTTTCTCATGTTTAGCTATCTAAAACACTCCTAAACATCATGAGATCTTTCCTATCACAAATCACGATCCTTGAATCCATATTTCAATTCAAGGAAAGTTAAGAGTCAACTTTAGAAATTAAGAAGCAAGTCAAGAGAGGTTGATTTAAGTTTTTCAAAAGTCTTTTACAAACGTTTTAACTTTGTTCTAAGACTTAAGTTTCAAGTTAAGCAAAGAGTAAAGAGTTGAATTCATTTCTCAAAAAGCTATAAGGGAACTAAGTATTCCCAAGAGTTTAAAAATGTTTTCACATTTGAGAAAGAAAGGGAACATCGATTCCAAGAGAGCTTTTAA
>NW_006238986.1:1519884-1531160 GCF_000226075.1 Solanum tuberosum | reverse complement strand
TTATATGAGTAAAGTTGAGTTTGTTATTGCATTTTCTTTAACGAACTAAGTTGCTTTTACTGTTTTATAAAGCTTTTCATATATTCCATGTGTTTTATTGCTTTATTATGAGTTGAGTTATTCATGAGTTGAGAAGAGCCAAGGTAAGTGTTTCTTTCAGAATCTTTTCAAGACTATGCTATGTTTAGCATTCCAACTCACATACTCGTATATTCAATGTACTGATGCCAATTGGCCTGCATCATATTATGATGCAGACGCAGGTAACCAGGATCAGCATCCAGTGCCTCGTTGATTAGGTTGAGCACTCAGAGTCAGTTGGTGAGCCTCCTAGCTTTTCGGAGGATCCTTTTTATTGCTTTCAGTATTTTAGTTCATTAGGATGTTGTGGGTCTTGTCCCGACGTCCATCTCAGTTGTTTAGAGGATTTATAGACAGAGTTAGTTGATGTTAGTTCATGAGTCTTTACTTTCCCTTTTCAGTTAAGTTGAGACTTGAGTTGCCACTTTGGCAGTGAATGTTATTATAATACATTCTAAGTAATATTTTGAGCAGTTCAGTTTACTTGTTTTAAAAGTATATATCTTGAGTAAAGTATTCTGCTAAGTAAGTAAGTCATTCCAATGGTTCGCTTGGGGCCACCAATGGTTCTCAAGTGTCGGCCACGTCCAGGGCGTAGGCTCGGGGCGTGACAAAATAAAATTTAAAACAAGGGTTAGAAAAATTCCCTGAGGCCATTAGTCCTAGTTAGTAGCATGTTCTCTTAATTTTCATCAAGGGTCGTCACCCCACACTTAAGCTCAAACGTGCTCTTTTGCTTCAATTCTTGGGTACTCATACTTCCCCTAATCTGCAAAAACAAGATCAAAAGAGAAAAACAATGACACTAATAAAATAACATAAGAAAAAAAAAAGTTCTTTTAATTTTTTTTTCTTTTTTTTTATAAAAAAACTTAAATAAATAAAAAGAAAAAGTTTAACCGAGAAAAACAATTAATTTCAAAGTCCTTGGCAGCGGCGCCAAAGACTTGTTGCTTCCAATTGCACACGCAGGTGTACGCGGTCGCACAAGTAATACAGTGGCTCTTAAAAGAACCGGATTATCGAACCCAAAGGACTTGTCAATTAATTATTCTTACTAAATTATATTACTTCTAATTATTTATTTAAGAGGAGGATTTCAAAAGATGAATATATTAACTAAACTAAAAATAAAGATAAAATAACTAAAAAGCAATTAACTAAGAAAAGATAGATGTTTACACAATCAATGAATGAATCAATCTAGGATTATAATTTAACTAACAATCATGTTTAGCATCAATTTCATCAACTTATTTGATTATATAGTTATTGATTCACAGGGTTAAATGTATGATCATGGTCTCCCGACCTCTAATCGCCTACGATAAATGACAACATAACTACATCGTTGAGTGGGGGATAGGTTGGACCAAGTACCAAGCATTACGATTTCTTCTTGTATAGTGACCAAGCATGGTTTCTAGGTATATCCCTATCCTAGATACAAATCCCTATCCTAGATACAAATTAATCCTAATTATTAAGAGAAAATCATGTTCCTTATAATCCATGTTCTATCCTCTTATTCCTCTCCCGAGTCCAATTCGGACAATATGTTTATTTCAATGGTGATCAAGCATTAAAATAGTAATCACAAGAATATAAGAACAACTAATATGATAAATAAATCATGTCGAATCAAAATCACTAAAAAATCATATTGTAAGTAAATATAATCCAAGAACGAGAAGTTTAACTCCACATAGACATAGAGAAATTACAACCCATCATTCAAAGAAAAGATATAAATAAATAAAAGAGAAGAAAAGATGAAACCCTAAATCAAAAGTTAATTTTTACATTGTATCCTCCTCCCTTAATAATTATTCTTATAGACTATTTATAGATGTAGGAAACCTTGAATAAAATAATTGAGTCCAAAACAAATTAGGAACCCAAAACCTAAAAGGATTCCACGTGAAACAGTGTTGCGCCACCTCAATTCATTGGTGTCTTCAGAACCTGACAAGTGTCGAAGGATTTCAATTCTCAATTCGCAAATTTGTAGTCCTCTGCTTCATCCTAACAAGTGGTATCAGTGACAAGGTTATGGATTCGATTTGCATGGGCAACATATTGCATAAGGAAGGTGTTGGGAAGGGGGTTGTTAGATAATACCAACATCAAGCCATATGGGTGGCCCAAGATAAAGTCATGGATGGTCTAACATAGAGCTTTCTAGGTGGGATTAGTTAACAAATAAAGTTTCACACTTGTTATCACCTTTAGCTTTTTTGCATGATGGTAACACTTATCATTCATAAGAGTCTAAAGTTATGAGAGTTTTCAATTTTAGTTTACGAGTCTTTTTGAGGATTTGAGATCCTAAGTTATAAAATTATGGAAATTTAGCCTTTGGGTTGACTTTGGTCAACGTTCGGGGTTCGGATGGTCGGATCGGAATTCTAAGAGTTCCGTTGGATTTGGGGGGTGATTTTAGGCCTAGGTGAGGTATTGGTTGACTTTTAAGAGGCCCCAAACTTATTTTAGCCTTTTTAGGCGTTGAGTTAGTTTCTTGTGATTTTCAAGAGCAAGATGTTTCATAAGGAAGGTGTAGGGAGGGGAGTGTTAGATAACGTGAACATCATGCCATAGGGATGGCCTGCGATAAAGTCATGATCGAACATAGCACTTTCTAGGTGGGGTTAGTTAAGAAATAAAGTTATACCCTTGTTATTAATTTAGCTCTTTGGCATGATAGTACGTTCTTGATCCTAACACTTATCATTCAGAAGAATCTAAATATTGTGTTTTAGTCTAAATATGATAAGCTCTTGATCCTAAGATCAGCTATTGATAGTAAAAATCATACAACTCAACAAGGCAACAATTAAAAAAAAATTAAAAATCATTAATGAGAAACTGGCATACAAGTAGTTCTTTCGGCATCGTACTTCTAGCATTTTAGATTTTCGTACACCAAATGTACGTCCCCTGTGATAGACAAGTTGAAAAACACAACCATTTCTTGCATTCATGCCATAAGCATCCAGAACTTTCTCCCGTCCACATGTCAAAGCATCAAAACTTGATCTGCTATGATAATAGATAGACCACATTCTTTTATCCACTCTTCGAAGAAAAATAATCTACCTTTCGAGCTTTTTGCTTTTGGTAAATATTTTTGCCAATATTCTGGTACTTCCTGCACAGGTATAAAGAAGGTCGATATTAAACATAGAAGAAAAATACACAAATTGGAAAACAAAAAAGTATTAAGTCAAGCACAAGCAATTAATATGGAAAAATTGACAACATGTGATTATGTTCTTTCATGTTTCAGTACATTTTGATCATCCTGGAACATTATTGTCAAAGAAAAATGTGTTAGTAATTTTTATGTACAAGAACTTAGTATAAGTGTATGAAAAAACCTACCGTAAAGTTGACATAAAAATGTAACTGATAAAAAATCGTGTGTTGTCATTTTTGTACAAATCTGAGCTAAACTATTTATATCGCCAACTGGATAAACAGGCATAAGTAAGTCATGGGGGTCGATGAATCTAGGCCAACTAGGCAAAGTAATAAAAAGAGCAACGACCTATGTGGAAGAAACTACCCCGGTTGAGCTGCTTCAAACAACTGATATAAATTCAGTAAAGAAAAGAGAGTAAAACAATTGTTGCATCAGAGCCAATTGATGCAGCAAAAATGTATGTGACCTTTTCAGACTCTGATGCAACAAATGTTTTAGTCTTTTTCTTTATTTATTTATCTCAGTTGTTCGCAACGGCTTTACTGGAATAGTTGCTTCCACGTAAGTCCATGCTCTTTTTCCTCCTTTGCCAATGTCGCTGTAGAACTTGATCTTCTCACAACTCCTTGTTCCAAATATTTGAACAATAAAGTATTGATCACCCGGAAAACCAAGAAGTCCCCCATTTTGTGATTCGATCAGTTTCACGCCTGATTGATCATGTAAGAGTGTGTAACCATATTGGTTCACTTGCTATTGAACAAGGATGGCCTAAATTTTCACCACAACATAAAAGCAACATAAAACCCATGCTTTTATGTTCAGGTGAAAATTTAGGTCATCCTTGTTCGTTAGCAAGTGAACCATTACGTTTACACACTCCTACACAAACTGAAAAGAAATTACAAAATTAAAATTAATTAAAAAAAATACCACATATATATTTATACATAACACAAATTCTAAGCTAAAAAAATAAAGTTACGACCATACCTTAGAGTTCTGGATAGTACAATTGTTTATTACTGGAGACCACATTGTAGTTCACTACAAATCAAGCTTCACAAATATGCAAATACCTTTGTTAAGTATATTTCTTTAAGATCCACACACTAAAAACTTAACAAGTACTAAAAGTAAGATTTGAATGATCATTCTAGAAATAATTTTCATTTTTATAGATTTATGTGATTGAATCGGTAGATACAATATGCATCTCTATAATAACTTAAAAAGTAATCAACCTTACTTATGTGTCCCATCAATATATGATTGAATTGTTACATTTGGGGTACAATAGGATGAATATATTGGGGTCTCAAAATGGAAAAATGTTATACGTCTAAATTACATTTGTTACGATTTAATCAAGAACTTAGTAGGTCAAAACATGTTTCTCAAATAAGCTATATGGGGAATGGGCTGAGTACGTAGATGGATACGCTTGCATAGTTATACTTACTTTGTTTGTCATCATCAAAAGGGGTTTTGAATTTAACAGGCTGCATATGTTTAAATTGAGTATGAAAAAATAAATCAAGATTCGACATGACTTAATTTTCTACTATATAAAGGAACCGATCGGACAAAATCTTTCAACTATTGAGTTGTAATAATTTTACTTCTAATTGCAAATATGTGATTAAAATCAACTACACATTTAAAACAACTACTTTAAACTAAGTTGAGAAAACAAGTGTACCACACATTATCATAATTCGTAAGCAACATTCATCAATTTATCTTAAAGAAAGGGAGAACCTTCTTACCATGAATTAACATGCAGTCCTTCCTGCACTCATCATGGCATAATATGTTTCCGCAACAACTTCTAAATCCTACAAAGTATATGAAAATATCAACTAGAAATTTAAATTTAAAAAAGTAATACTAGTAAAAATAATTGATGAAATGGTGGACCAAGACATATTAAGATATCAAAAATAAATGATGCAACACTATCCAGACAACTTATTAAATTTCATCTTGATTGTCCATATCCCGTTTGCAAATTCTCTAAACTACCTTTGTATTTTCAAGAATAGACAGATTATATTCTTGATATGTCGTTTAAAGCTAACAAGCGGGCGGGGGCGGGGGGTGATGGGGGAATAAAAATTTTATACAGATAATAGATTGAATCTTGATATCTTTATCTATAGCACCAAGTAAACCTTGTTTGGCTAAACGATTCTTTGGACATTGTTAAACACTAAGGCCAAATCTAGAATGTCATATACTTGCATCTACAATTGACGAAAATAAGCACAAATAAATATTATTATTGGAGTTATAAATAATACTTCAATATATTAAAATCGTCATAGGAATAACCAATACCATATCATGTATGTTGCAAAATACAAACAAGATACATTATGAGGCATCATGGACACATCTAAAGCCTTAAGAGCCTTTTGCATCTAGGCCACATTGTTATGTCAAAGTTTATTTCACATTAGATTTGGAATCAAAAATTCATTAGTTTCAATCATTCTATAGAGTCTAATATAAATAAAATTTCAACAATCAATTAAGAAACACTATTATTAAATTCCTTAAATTAAAGATAAGCAGTATAAATTATTGGAATGGAAAAGCAAGTGTTTCAGAAAGAGATCGTGAGAATCTGGATATCTCCAACTGTGATTCATTTACAAAAAAATAGAATATATCAGAGAGGGGAAACAAAAAAAAAATGAATAAACGAAGGAGAAGAAGCTTACAAAGAATTTCTTCCAAAGCACTCAAGACTTGGTACCTCTGTCAAAATCATCTTGGAATCCACTGCATCCACCAGAAGATACCTCTACAAAATGCAAAAGAAGGTAAAATATTTATAGAATTTGACGGAAAGAAGAATGTAAAGGGAGGTAGCTAATTACTTATGCAAGCTGAGAAAGAAGATGGGAGATAACGAAGGTAGGTTTCAATCACCCACAACAAAAGAAACGGACAACCATGGCAGTGTTAGATTCTTAAGATGGAGGAGTGGACAAGGAAGAGAGAAAGGTGGAGAAAGAGATTAAAATGATAAGAAATAAACCCTACTTTGTAAGAAACTTTATATAACCCTAGCCCGTTCCCTTAATGGACTGGGCCCGGAGATTTTTCGTTTTGCATTTAGTTATTTCATTTGGGCTTCTTGGTCCGATTTTGTACATACATTTATTTTGAATAAAGGGTCTTTAATCTCTATCAATGTTATTTAAAAAAACTACATATTACAAATATAGAAATTTTCAATAACAATAGCGGATATATCATGCAAGTACACATACTTATAGAAAAATAATGTCTCATAACAATTGCACTAGTTAAGTGCATTATTATTTTTCTATAATATTTATAGAAAACAAATGTAGGAACTCATGTAACACCTCACAACTCTACTCTTAGAATCTGAATCATTCGTCCTAAGTATATGAGCATGAACCAAGTGATGTCCTACTTGCTAATGTATTTTAAGGTCTTTTACCAAGTGTATCAAAAGTTATTTAGGGTCATAATGGACCTCTAACACCAAGCCAAGTTCAAAGCATTTCTATCGGCTAAGTTTTCGCATGAGTACAAATAAGGGTCAACTTCAAATGATCATATCTCTTATAATATGAAGATTTATGTGACTCATAACCTCTTATCAAGTTAGAGGTCTATGAGTCTTCCTTCCAACGCCATCAAGTTTGCATCAATCCAAGTTCAGAGTAAAAACTTGTGACTGATTTAATTTACGAGAGATGGTCTAACCGGGCAGAAGCTCCGCGATGGCTTTGTGACATGGAGTGAATACGGACCTCACTGTCCTCTGAAATAAAATTAGAACTTCCAACTTTTATAATTTATTTTTAAGGGTAATTTTGTTCTAAAAGCATTTAGGGAGTCATCTAAATGGCCCTAAACATGTAGAAAATCAATTTTTCATAATAAAAATCCTCTCATTCATTCCTAAATTTCTACGATCAAGAAACTTCATGAAACACCAAGGGTAGGGTTCATCTTCCAAGATTTTTCTTCAAGATTCATCACTATGGTATGTAAGGCATAAATGAGAGTATTCATTTCACTCTCATGCCTAAAGTATTTTGATTATATAAAGAATTATGTTTGAATCTAGGATTTTACCCAATCTTCTTCGAGCCATGATTTTATGCAAAAGTTAGAGTTTTTATGAAAGATTTCTCATGCATATCAATGAATTTCTAAGAACTACATATTTTATTATATGATTATGATTCTCCAAGAATGTGTCAAGATTATTTATGAAGTTATGAAAGCTACTTTTGAGTATTTCCAGGTTATGCATGATTTCAAATAAGTCGTCTCATGTTTAAAGTCATATCCATAAAAGTAAAGATATCTTTATGAAAAAAAGATATTTGAGCACTGCCTCACAACATGTATATATCTTTATGTTAGGGATGCACTCAGGCACACATAAAACTAGTCATAATTAATAACATTTTTTTGAAAAAAAATCATTTTTGTGGTTTAACTCTGAATATAATTGTTATAACGTATACAAGTATGAAATAGTATTAAGTGATGCACCCAGTATTATCCGTTTGAAGACTTCTTCTATTGCTATTCTACGATTTGTGCAAAAAATATTTAAAAAAAAAAAATCTACCATCATTTTAAGGGGAAAGGGCCAGTTTATGTCACAACCCAAAGTGTAACATGGAGTATAGAACCCCAAGAGGTCCTACACAAGCCACTTAGCATACACCATACAAGATAATAGAATTAAAGGGCTCAAAGTAAAGTATTTCATATTTCATAGAGTTTTGACAAAGCGGAAGTCTAACATAAGTTTCAAAAGCCATTTAATACATGATAAAGAAAGTTATTGGGACATAATCCATACATCACATACAAAATATGAAAAATGTAAATGACATAAAGCTATAAAAGTTTCTCGGTCCTCGGATCATGAGGACTCACCAAGCTTCAAATTCAATGTAACCAACTAGCCACGAGTATGGATGGTAGGAGCGTCAGACCCTACATTAGTGAAACAATGTAGGCACAAGTATGCTAGTACATGAAATTTACTAAGTATGGGGGAATATGTATAAAATAGACATGATAACATAAATGGCTTAAAACATGTAGGCATGATCATTCTTTGAGCATTTAAAGACTTAAAGAAGAAATGACAAGTAAATCATGTAATATGGTCAAATACACTAACATAAAGGACATGATAAAA
Organism: Solanum tuberosum; assembly: GCF_000226075.1. Classification (NCBI taxonomy): domain Eukaryota; kingdom Viridiplantae; phylum Streptophyta; class Magnoliopsida; order Solanales; family Solanaceae; genus Solanum; species Solanum tuberosum. Next base: position 1,522,668 of record NW_006238986.1, on the reverse strand, counting down.
TATTGAAGAAAACATAGTATTTTTTGTGAGATATTAGTTTTAACCGACAATAAGACCATGAGAGCTATATCATGGAATCCGGTATATCCCTCATACCGAAAGAAGGGGAACCTACTTATCAAGGTAGACTCCATGCATATCATATTTTGCTAAAGTTGATCCATTAGCTAGGTCATTTAAGACAATCCTATGGGGGCACGTAGTTTGGGACTAGAGGTTGCTACTAGCAACTACCCTATTTGAGCCTCCACCTCAAAGCCATGTCGGTGCTGAGTCTAAATCACAACAGAATAGATAAAAAAAAAAGTAAAATATCAATTTAACATAGGAAAGACAATGATCAATACCAATCCACGTCTTTCAAGATCAAAACATAGAATAACTCCTTAAACATAATTCAACATAGATGAGAAAACCTTTTAACAATGTGAATCCATATGTGAGAAATACCTTTCACAATCATGATCATAATAGCATGTGAAAAACTTTTCACAACATTAATAATTTTCTTTCAAAGCATCCTCAAATCATTTATAGTAACTTCGTAAATATATATACATATACTAGATTCACTGCACGTGCGTTGCACGTGTAGGTTAAGTCCTGAGATCCCTATACACGAGATATTTTATCTTTTTATGTATATTTTAGGTTTTCAACATATCAATATGTTTTAATATTACACTAAATCATACTAAGTGAATGGCCAATCTATTTGCCTTCTTGCTTGTTGGGCATGTAGTGACGAACGTCATATGCTTAAATTGTTATTAGGCAATTTGTTAGTAAGTAATTGTGCACGAATTAATAGTTTTTCCTCTTAGTTATGTCGTGTCATGAATTGTATGTTCCCTTTTATTATTTGAAATTTAGTGTACCCTCTATTTGAATAACTTTATATAACTTTATATACACAAATTAATGTCTTCTATGGTAGCTATCTCGTGTTTTTCATATCGTCTCCTCTTCCACCAAACCTAAGAATTCGTCCAATATCATTTTCATTAGCTACATGTGTGGTGTATGTTTTTTCCTGTTTGATTTCTTACAATTTTGGTATTAATCAAATTTCACCTAATACTTTCTTGTAGATAGTATTTCTTGTATATGTCCCGGTGCATCAATTTGGTTGTTCATTCATGATCTGCACTTTTTTTATGGCATAGATATTCCTCTAGATAGTGCAACACATAGTTTTCCATGCGAGAAAGCATGTTGTGGTAGGTATACTCCTACATTTGACATCTTTTGGCCTTTATCTTTATTTATCATCATTGCAAAAAACATAGACGTATTGGAAATTGTTTCCGAATAAATTTGAAAGGGTATCCTTCATTTTCGTGGGGGGAGGCGGGGGTGATAGTTGTATTGTTGGAGTAAACACATGGTTTGTGGCATATTGATCTGTTGTTTTTTTTTGCATGTATGACATTCTCGTTAGAGCCTCTACAAATAAACCATGTCCCATTACATAAGCCATTTGAGGGGTCCAGTTTTCTCAGCAGCATGATGGGCGCATTTTCTTTCAAAACTAACCTAATGTATAAAATTAACAGAATCATCAATTTTTATGTATATGTTATTGGGTAATTCTTTTCTTTCTTTTGTGCTATGAAGTATCACAATAAGATAACTGTAAAAGTTAAGATGAATTAGACAACATACCTATGCGGCGGAGTCCATTGGGCGTTAAGGTGTTTAGGCATAAATTTAGTTCATATCTTTACTGAGGTTGATTCTATGTAGTCTTGCACGCTACATCCTAGTAAATATTTAGCCGCTTCAAATAGTATAACTTGGGGACGTTGTTCTTCACCATACACTTCAAGTCGTAATCAATATCTATTTAAAAAGTGGAGTCATTTAAAATTTAAAGTTAATTTGTTTTCTAATTAGTAAATGTAGAATCGAGTTTCAACTAAGTCTAACCTCATTTCATATTCTACATTCTCACTATTGCAATTGTTACAAGATACAATATATTCTATAACTTTCACTTTTTTGCTGCACTTTTTGGAAAACGAATATCACAACTCATCTTTATTGAGTATGTCTACAATTGTTGCTTTGAACGTGTACAAACAATCCTGCACATCGCCAATATCCCATATTTCTGATTATATTTTGGATATTAAAATGGTTATTATTTTTAGAGAGTAGAAGTATAGGATAGTATGTATTTGTTAATTAGCTAGCAATCCATCCATAATATATACCAAAAGAACTTTTATGGCTCTTCTCATATCCTTACTTGGTGTTACCATAAAATCTTTATTTTCGGCCTTTACCATTTCACGCCTATATTTTTTATGAGATTAGTTAACTGTATCACCCATTTTGAGTGAGATGTTCTCGGTGCAAAGGTTTTGGGAACTTAGGAATTTCAGTATGTAATAACCCTACAATGATAATAGAGCATGTGTGTCCTGTTATAGAAACTTTAAAAGTAACCTATCTACAATGCAAAAGTATAGTATGTTCATTAGTTGTGAGAATCGGGTTTAAATAACATTGCAGAACATATGTGTGATTAATGTAATGTACCAGGTCCATGGATTTTTTAAACTGTGGAATGATCAAGACGCTACTCATGGAAATAGTAGATATTCAAAAGTGCCTAGTGTAACAAGAGCTTGTATCAAATTTGAAACAACAACTGTACTCAGTTTATTATAAAAACATAAAGTAGTTTGTCCAATACATTTATAGATTGTGATTCTAACGTCATATAAGCCAAGTATAGGTTTATCATCTTTCATCTTTTCTAGAAAAGCACCGTCATTT
>NW_006238986.1:1515858-1519680 GCF_000226075.1 Solanum tuberosum | reverse complement strand
AAGTGCCTAGTGTAACAAGAGCTTGTATCAAATTTGAAACAACAACTGTACTCAGTTTATTATAAAAACATAAAGTAGTTTGTCCAATACTTTTATAGATTGTGATTCTAACGTCATATAAGCCAAGTATAGGTTTATCATCTTTCATCTTTCCTAGGAAAGCACCGTCATTTTCGGCAAAATCTTCTCATAGAGTAACAGTTGTATGCACCATGTTGGGTTATCAGTTAGAAGCGAAATGTCAATACTTCACCATAGCTCTATATTGATGGTAGTTTAGGTATCTTCAAAACATACTGCTAATTTGTAACAACTATCTCCCGTCTCTTGATATATTCTTTTTCAATTAGGGGATTCATTGAAACTAAAACGCAAATTAAATCTTAGAATAGGTAATATAAATTAGTGATAGCGATTACGTAATAGAGCATGAAATTAAATAACAAATTATTTGGGTGGATAGTTACCTACAATAGCATTATTAGGTAATTTATCGACATGAACCAATGATACAAACCCATCAGAGAATCTATGTGTTGAAACCTCAATGTCAGTCGCCTTTATGATTGTGTTATCCGTAAATGCCAATCCAACTTCTTTATGTACGGAATAGTAGTTGGGGTTGACATGATCTAAACGTCATTTAGCAATGTAGTAACTCTTATTTGGTTTCAAGGAGTCCTTCCATCTTTCGATATGTTTATTAAATAGTGTTGCTTGAATTTTTGTACCTAGTATTGTGCAAAAGGGTGGGGATATAAGTGCAATAAACATGAACGATAAAATAATAAGGTAAATAAAAATGTCAATGTTATTACCTCTTCATTAACTAATATTATTGTTCTGAAAGTCCCTTCATGCCTTGAATTCTTGTAAGGTATTATTGAACCCCTTCAAATCAGTAAGACTCTTATCACCGAATTAACGGACTGTTTTTGTATCTTGTTTATCAGTACATTCCATTTTGTTAGTTCAATTTCAGTCGGCATGTGGGCTGGAGCTTGATGACTACCATTGGGAGATGAGAGCGACAATGTTAATTCTAGGCGTTATAGTGTATTAGTACCATTGATGAGGGCAGCAAATGGTTGAAATCTACAAGATTAGGCAGGGATTCGATGCATAAAAGAGGGTATCATTAAGATGTAATGTGCGGCTAAAACTAAGGTTAGAAGTAACATATATATGTAAAGTATGTGTTTACAATTGCCAGGGGACTGTATGCAAGCAGAGGAACTCATTAATATATATTTGCATTAATAAAAATATTTATCTCATAAAATTAGCTATTTAATAAATAATAAAAAGTAAACTAACACAAACTTCAATTGCCGTTATTACAATTCATATGAACTTTTCTTCGTCTAAAACACTGAAATATTAAGAAACAGTAAATAAGTAAAACAAAAGGGCAATGTTTATATAGTAATAACTATTTTGAAGCAAACTTCCTGAGAGTCTAAATCACATGAGTAGTATTGATAAATAAAGTCATTCTTTTGTTTTGAGCATCAAACACAAATCGTGACAAGTCTCAAAATTTTAGAAAAAGATATTCAAAAACATATATCTACATCACAAGAGAAATTGTTAACAAAAACAAATGAAGTTAGTCTACATCATCTTAACTTCATATATTGGAACATTACATACTAATGTATCATGTTAACTTCATATATTGCAACATTACATACTAATGTATATATTAACCAAAAAAATAATTATGATATCATAAAAAATATATTATTTTCCTCAAGTACTCGAGGTTATGAAATATACCTTCTTAGGATAGAACGATTTACTTTATCAGAGTAGGGGTACCTCATATTCTGATAAACTTTGAACTCACTCAACGACAATAAATCACACAAAAAAATTTAAAATGCAAGAAGAAGAAGAAGAAAAGTAGAGCATTAGGAAAAATTGTTTTTGAAAAATGAGAGAAGTCCCTCTATTTATAGTCAACAAAGGGTAGTATGAACAAATATTTTTTTGTGTCTTATCTAAAAAATCATGACCTTTCCGACAAGTCACAACACTTTGGAAAAGACAAAACTTTTTGAAAAGGTGACAACTCTTTGGAAAAGTCACAACTTGTTAAAAAAGTCACAAATCTTTGGAAAAGTCACAACTAATCGTGATATCACAACCTTTTGAAAAAAGTCACAACTTATCGGAAAAGTCACAAGTCGTCGAAAAAGCAACAACCTAAGTTAGGGATATTATAGTAATTTAACATTCAAGTTAGGAGTTCATACTTTTAAGATAATATAGATAGATAGATAGATAGATATATATCTTCATAAGTTCATAGTTCATAGTTCATAGTTCATAGATTCATGAGTTCATCATAGGTTCATAGTTGGAAAATTATAATTTAGACATGGGTCAACATAATTTCAACTAAATATCATGTATTAACATTGAATCATGCATTAGAAGACGTAATCAACACTAACCAATCACAATTGAATGAAACCTATAAAGATTGGATTGAAACCCTAACTTAAATCATTGAAATTGAATTGAGAAAATTTGAAACCTTGGAGAACCCATGGAGGAAATGACTTCATGGGTGAATACCCACATACCTTGATTCTTGAAGCCCAAAAACAATGGAGGATTGATGCACTTGAATTTACCCTAGCTTCTTCCCCTTCCTTAGTTTTGAGATGGTTTAGGAGATGAATTTGGTTAGGTTTGGGATATTTAGGAGAGCGGGGTTGAAGTGGGTAGTTTTAGGACTCAAAAGTTTTATATAGGGGTTAGGGTAGAAGAAAAAATGACGTAGTATTGATTTAAAATAATTAGGAAAAAGACTTAAAAAACCCTTAAAATAACTGCCGGTGAAAATGCTATTCAAAAATTAGAATTGTGTATGAACATAATATAAATTGAGTCAATATTAGTAGGATAATGATAAGCTCTACATTACATGCCCAATACACGTGCACAACTTTTATTAGTAGTCTTTGGTCATAAAATTGTGAAATTTGAAAAAGAAAGAAAATATTTTCAAGTAAGAAATGATAGTCAAATATTAGAGTTTCGTATGAACATAGGAGTTTAACCTATAGCCACATTTATAGGATCATCTCCAGGGAGCAAAGAGGCGGTCGGACGTCATAATGAAGATCGTCATCGGATTTTATATTTTGTTGTCTTTGTTCTCACACATTTGGTTGCAAGTGTGCCACTGTGATAAGTAATGTGTCAGATATGTACATTTCAAGGGCGCTTGTGTCACGCCTCGAGCCTACACCCTGGACGTGGCCGGCACTCGAAGACCATTGCTGGCCCCCAAGCGAACCCTTGGCCTAGCTTTCTTAACTCAGCGGAAACCTAACTCAACAGAATAAATTAATGTCATGCAAAGACATAAAACAACTTAACTGATGAAATCTGACCCAAAAGGGTAACTCGAGTCTCAAAATAGAATATTTACATATATACATAGATGAGAGACTCAATACTAACTGATTGACTGTCTATGAAGCCTCTACAATACTGAGATAGATGTTGGGACAAACCCCGCAATATCCTAAAAAAACAAAACTTAAGAACACAAAATAGTCGAGTCCTCCGGAAAGCAAGGAGGCGCACCACTGATTCTGGAGTGCTCAGCTGGATCAACGGCGTGCTGGATGTTGATCTGGGGTACCTGTGTCTGCATCATCATAAGATGCAGGCCAACTGGCATCAATACATGGAATGTACGAGTATGCGAGCTGGAAAACTAAGCAACAAAGGCTAGGAGGAAAACTCTGGAAGAACCTGAAAAGCTTACCTGGCTCAACTCAACTCAACCTGACTGACTCATTT
>NW_006238986.1:1515428-1515581 GCF_000226075.1 Solanum tuberosum | reverse complement strand
CTCACGCTGCCAGAGCATCTTATACCCGGCCAAAGGTATAAGACCTGAATTGCCTAATGGATCCACTAGTTTATCTGGAAAATGATTCATCTAAAAAGTATGGTCTTTTTCTACCCATGGTGGCTAACATGGTTCTATGGGGGCTGTGGGTTC
>NW_006238986.1:1514732-1515391 GCF_000226075.1 Solanum tuberosum | reverse complement strand
CTCCCAAAATGTACTGGCTCTTATGTTTTTAAAACATATGACTTCCTGCTAATTGAGATAATTACTCAAAAATTAGCCCGAAGGCTCTTTGGAAATCTCAGTTTCCAACCTTGTTTAAATGTAAAAACATTTCTTTAAAACTTCTTTGGGAATACATAATTCCCTAATAACTTTGAGAAATGAACTCACTTTATGTTCTTGACTCAACTTTATACTCTTGAAACTCTTTACTCTTTTCTTGACTTGAAACTTGAGACTAAGTTAAAACGTTCAACAACGACTCGTGAAAAGCTTTAAAGACTTGCTTGGACTTACTTCTTAACTTTGCTTGACTTGACTCTAACTTCACTTGACTTCGAAACTAACTCTCCTTGAATCGGATTATGAATTCAAGGTGTTTGATCACATGTTATGGATGAGTTCTTAACGTTTTGACGTACTTTGGAGTGTTGGAAACAACTATGGAACATAGGTACAATACCAAGGAACATGCATGAAAGAGTGGGGAATAAAAGGGGTAGGTTGGAGTCCTTGGCGCTCTGCAAGGCGCGGAGCGCCAGCCCCAAAACTTCAGAGGGGGCCTACTGGTGCTCTGCTAGGCGCGGCTCCCAAATGGGGAAAGTTCATAACCCCTTTTGGGGGGCGCTGGCAGGCGCGAC
>NW_006238986.1:1511480-1512737 GCF_000226075.1 Solanum tuberosum | reverse complement strand
GGGTCGACAATTACCCAAATAGAATCATGCTATCTGCGAGACCTTGGCAACCCTGTGATGAAATCCATATTGATCATCTCCCACTTCCACTCCGGAAGTTCTATCCTCTGAGCTAAACCACCGGGCCTTTGGTGCTCAACCTTCACTTGCTGGCAATTTGGACACTTAGCAACAAATTCTGCAATGCCCTTCTTCATGCCATTCCACTAATAAACTTCTCGCAAGTCACGATACATCTTCGTGGAACCCGGATGAATGGAATATCTGGAGCTATGAGCTTTCTCCATAATTCTCTCTTGAAGTCCATCTACCATAGGTACACACAATATGCCTTGATACCTCAATACACCATCTCCCCCTTGTTCAAAAGCTAGTACTCTTTGCTTTTGAACATTTTCCTTCAACTCAAGCAAGATGGGATCTTGATCTTGTTTCTCTTTCACTTCTGACACTAGTGATGACTCGGCCTCATTCGCCACTGCTTTTCCTCCTTCTGCGGAATCTATAAGTCTGACTCCCAGGCGTGCCAGTCTGTGCACATCTTTTGCTAACTCTCTCTTCCCTTCTTCAATATGGGTGGTGCTACCCATAGACAACCTGCTTAAAGCATCAGCAACAACATTAGCCTTACCTGGGTGGTAAAGAATACTCAGGTCATAGTCCTTGAGTAATTCCAACCACCTCCTCTGTCTGAGATTAAGCTCTTTCTGAGTAAGCACATATTAAAGACTCTTGTGATCAGTACATACATCAACCTGCACACCAAACAAGTAATGACGCCATATCTTCAAAGCAAATACTACAGCAGCTAGCTCTAAGTCATGGGTTGGGTAGTTCTTCTCATGAACCTTCAACTGTCTGGAGGCATAAGCGATAACTTTGCCATTCTGCATTAAGACACAACCCAAACCAACTCTAGATGCATCACAATACACCACAAAACCTTGAGTACCTTCCGGTAGAGTCAAAACTGGAGCTGTAATCAACCTCTTTTTCAATTCCTGAAAGCTTTTCTCACAAGCTTCAGACCATTGAAATTTCACGGCCTTCTGAGTCAACTTTGTCAAAGGAGATGCAATAGACGAGAACCCCTCTACAAACCTTCTATAATAACCAGCTAAACCCAAGAAACTCCTAATTTCAGTTGGAGATGTGGGTCTAGGCCAATTCGGCCCTGCCTCAATTTTCCGAGTATCAACTTTAATTCCATCACCAAATACTATGTGGCCTAGGAATGCCACAGACTCAAGCCAAAAC
>NW_006238986.1:1511128-1511450 GCF_000226075.1 Solanum tuberosum | reverse complement strand
CAATAAAGACAATAACAAATATATCTAAATAAGGTTTGAAGACTCTATTCATCAAGTCCATGAAAGCTGCCGGTGCATTGGTCAAACCAAAGGACATGACAAAAAACTCATAGTGACCGTATCTGGTTCTGAAACCTGTCTTTGGAATATCATATTCCCTCACTCTTAATTGATGATAGCCTTATTGAAGGTCAATCTTTGAAAAACAAGTGGCACCCTGAAGCTGATCGAAAAGATCATCAATCCTCGAAAGAGGGTACTTATTCTTGGTGGTAACCTTGTTCAACTACCGTTAATCTATACACATCCTAAGGGAACCATC
>NW_006238986.1:1509221-1510942 GCF_000226075.1 Solanum tuberosum | reverse complement strand
ATGAGATCTATGCCGAAATCTACTTCCCTCTCAGGAGGAATTCCGGGTAGATCATCAGGAAAAACTTCTGGAAACTCTCTTACTATAGGAACTGACTAAAAAAGAGGTATCTCAACACTAGAGTCATTAACTCGGACTAAGTGATAGCTACAGCCCTTTGAAACTAACTTTCTCGCCTTAAGGTACAAAATAAAATGACCCTTAGGCACTGCTGAACTACTACTCCACTCTAAGACTGGCTCATTCGGAAACTGAAACTTGACTGCTCGAGTTCTACAATCTATCGATGCATAACAAGCATGGAGCCAATCCATACCTAGAATGACATCGAAATCTACCATGTCTAACTCAACCAAATTAGCCATGGTGCTCTTGTCGATTGATGGAAACAGGACAATCACGATAAACTCTTTCTGCTAGAATAGACTCCCCAACAGGTGTAGAAACACAAAAGGGTTCACAAAGTCTTTCAGGAAGAACATCAAACTGATTTGCAACATAAGGAGTTACAAAAGATAAACTTGCTCCTGGGTCTAGCAAAGCATATACATCAAAAACAAAGATTTTGATCATACCAGTGACAACATTTGAAGAGTTCTCTTGCTCATAACGACTGGTGATTGCATAGAGGCGATTTGCTCCTCCGCCGATACTAGAAGTAGCTCATCTAGGTGTCGTCCTGTCTGGTGGAACAACTAAAGAAGATTGTGCTCTATTGCCCCCATTACCCTGCCTATTCTTTGGACACTCTCGCATGAAATGTCCATTCTGACCACACTTGAAACAACCAATGGAGCCCTCTCGACAAATACCTGAGTGGTTCCTACCACACTTGGCGCAGGCAGGAGGCTTACTACTCCCTTGCGCCATACTACCCGAAGATTGTACTGGTCTAGGCTTGAAATCCTTCGAATTATGGCCAATAAATTCACCTCTATATCTGGGTGCAGGTGCTCTAGCAGATGATGGAGCAGGTCCCTTTTGCCTGTGCTGAAAGGAAGAACGGTTCACATTACCTTTCTGCTGCCCAGTCTCAATACCGGTCTTAGCCCTCTTATTTCTGAACTCTTCTCTGTCCCTCAACTTCTCTTCCTCAACCTGTTGCACATAGACCATCAATCTAGATATGTCCATGTCCCCAATAAGCATTGCAGCCCTACCTTCCTTACTTGACAACCGAGACAGTCCAGCAACAAACAAACTCATTCTATTGCTCATGTCCGCCACCATCTCCGAAGCATAGCAGGATAATTGTGTGAAATTCAGACTGTACTCGTGAACACTCAAAGACTCCTACTTAAGTGTGAGGAACTCACGTACCTTGGCCTCTTTCAATTCTCGAGGAAAGAAATGCCCTAAGAAAGCTTCCTCAAAACAGGCCCAACTCGCAGGTGGTGCATTCTCAACTCTGCCTCCTTTCCACTGGTCGAACCAAGCTCTAGCAACATCCTTCAATTGATACGCGTCTAGTTCAACCCGCTCAGTATCTACCACATGCATCACATCAAAAATCTTCTTCAACTCCTCAATGAAGTGCTCTGGATCCTCAGTAGTGCTCGAACCCATGAAATTCGGAGGATTTATCCCCAAGAACACACGAATCCTTGAAGTGTCAGCTCTCTTATGTCTAGCTCCCCTCTGCTAACCAATCTGATTAGTTACAGCTAGACTCAACATCCTAATTGCCTCTCTGAACTCGGCATTAGAAACTTCCCTTTGAT
>NW_006238986.1:1508283-1508876 GCF_000226075.1 Solanum tuberosum | reverse complement strand
TATGTAAGCCAGGCCAAGGGTTCGCTTGCGGCCAACAATGGTCTTCGAGTGCCGGCCACGTCCAGGGTGTAGGCTCGGGGCGTGACAAGATGATCCTGGGTACCTGCGTTTGCATCATCATAAGATGAAGGCCAACTGACATCAGTACATTGAATGTACGAGTATGCGAGCTGGAAAACTAAGAAACAAAGGCTAGGAGGAAAACTCTGGAAGAACCTGAAAAGCTTACTTGGCTCAACTCAACTCAACCTGACTGACTCATTTCAATATAATGCAATTTAAAACAAGTGCAATATAAAGAAAAGTTGTTTAAAACCTGCTATAAACTCTGTGTGTATACAAAGATACAATAAGCCTGAGATGTATATAGAAATACAAATGAACTGATGTATATAAAAATACAATGCCTTCTGTGTATGAAAATACGATAACTGTTGTGGGAGTTTCTCTAACCGACAACCATCACATGGAGCTATAGTGATGATACAGTGATCGACCTCACGCTGCCAAAGCATCCTATACCCGGTCAAAGGTATAAGACATGAACTGCCTAATGGATCCACTAGTCTAATCTGAAAAAGATTCATCTAAAA
>NW_006238986.1:1504391-1508215 GCF_000226075.1 Solanum tuberosum | reverse complement strand
CTCCCAAAATGTACTGGCTCTTATGTTTTTAAAACATATGTCTTCCCGCTGATTGAGATAATTACTCAAAAATTAGCCCGAAGGCTCTTTGGAAATCTCAGTTTCCAACCTTGTTTAAATGTAAAAACATTTCTTTAAAACTTCTTTGGGAATACATAGTTTCCTAATAACTTTGAGAAATGAACTCACTTTATACTATTGAAACTCTTTACTCTTTTCTTGACTTGAAACTTGAGACGAAGTTAAAACGTTCAACAACGACTCATGAAAAGCTTTAAAGACTTGCTTGGACTTACTTCCTAACTTTGCTTGACTTGACTCTAACTTCACTTGACTTGGAAACTAACTCTCCTTGAATTGGATTATGAATTCAAGGTGTTTGATCACATGTTATGGATGAGTTCTTAACGTTTTGACGTACTTTGGAGTGTTGGAAACAACTATGGAACATAGGTACAATACCAAGGAACATGCATGAAAGAGTGGGGAATAAAAGGGGTAGGTTGGAGTCCTTGGCGCTCTGCAAGGCGCGGAGCGCCAGCCCCAAAACTTCAGAGGGGGCCTACTGGCGCTCTGCTAGGCGCGGCTCCCCAAGGGGGAGAGTTCAGAACCCCTTTTGGGGGGCGCTGGCAGGTGTGACGCGCCAACCCCTCGCCCAGAAAACTCGACTTTTTCTCCCTTTTTTTCCAACTCTAAACCACCCTTACTTCAAGGGTTTTAACCCCAAACAATAAGGATCCTAAAATCCCTCAACATACCATAGATTCAATTCGAAAACACCACCAGAAACATGTCTTAAATCAACAATAACCTCAACACCACACAACTACAACTTCAACAAACATCACCACAAGATTTCAATAACCACAATTAAATCTTTTCTTGAAAAAAATAAAACAAGTGTGGCGTGTGGGGGGAAAGAATCACCCAACACTATGACTCACATACCTAGTAGGGATCACCCCCGACGATATTCACGACGATCTTTGACGGGAACTCCTTGCTTGATCTTCTCTTTCTCCTCTTCTTCTCCTCTTCACTCTCAAGCCCTAGCTCTCACTCTTTTAAAATGGGACAAAAATGATCCAAAATAAGCCTAACACAACAATATAACCTCAAAAGAAATAGCTAGGGAAAAGCTCAAAATGCCCTTAAAATTTCCGGACGGATTCCCTGCCAACTGTCCAACTTCCAAAGGGCATAACTCACTCATACGAACTCGGAATCAAACAAAATCGGTGGCGTTGGAAAGATCATTCCGCGAACTTTGTAACCATAACTGGAACTACACCTAACTCATCCGGATCTAGAATTTATGACTGCTCAAAGTTGGCCAAAACTCACCTTTTTCCCATACTTAGCCAAATTTCCAGATTTTCAAAATTCAATCCAAAAATGAAAATTTCAAATTCTTAAGCCTCTCCATAGCCATTTCACATTGCCGGATGTTACAGCTTGTGCGTTATTATAATTCATGGTATTTAGATATATTGTTGCTTCTTTTATTATTTGGTAACACCAACATCCGGTCTATGACAAGGCCCAAGAGGGGACTGGATGGTCGGAGTCAGAGTCGTGATTGAACATGGTAGCTTGTTTGGTGTACTTAGTTAAGAAACAAAGTTAAGCCGTTATATTCAATCTATCATAACTTTTGGCATGATGATAAGCGCTTGATCCTAACAAGTGGTATCAGTGTCAAGGTTATGGATTCGATTTCCATGGGAAACATATTGCATAAGGAAGGTGTTGGGAGGGGGATTGTTAGATAATACCAACATCAAGCCATATGGGTGGCCCAAAATAAAGTCATGGATGGTCGAACATAGCGCTTTCTAGGTGGGATTAGTTAAGAAATAAAGTTTCACACTTGCTATCACCTTTAGCTTTTTGGCATGATGGTAACTTATCATTCAGAAGAATCTAACTATTGTGTTTTTATTATTTCACTTTATAGGATAGGATTCTCGTGCATATGTGAGTTATAGAAGGAAAAAAAAATCATGAACCGTAACAAGCAATTCATGCTTCCTTGAAATTGGACCTCGGAAAATAAAGTTAAACAAACATGTAACTAGACTCAAAAAGATTTTGTTTGAAAATATTGTAGATGTCAATGATTGAGTTACGAACATTTCTTAATAGGTTCCCATGATCCTAAATCGTTCTTAACTTGGATGGAAAATCCCAAATTTGTCTATGATGAAATGATAATTTGTGAAAAGTATTAGCGTAACAGTTGCAGCTTCAAAATGACAGTACAAAATATATGACACAACAAGGCAACAATTAAATATTTTTCAATAACCATTAATTAGAAACTGGCGTACAAGTAGTTCTTTTGGCATTGTTATTTTTAAAAAATGACTCACTTACTGTCTGATAGGTAAACATCTTGTCTTGTCATCTTCGTACAAATCTGAGCAGTTTTTATCGCCAATAGGATAGAAAGGCAGAAGTAAGTCACCGGGGTTGATGAATCTGGGACAACAAGGAAACATAATAAAGAGAGCAAGAACTTATCTGGAAGAAACTACCCCGGTTGAGCTTGAAGGAGAGAAAGAGAAGACAAATATGATAATAGAGAGATAGTTTGGAGAAAAAGAGCAGATCATTTTTTCAGCAAAAGCTTACACAAATATATATATACATAAAGTGGTGACAGATCCCTTAAATCCTGGAAACTTGACTCCCTATTTTGTGCTTAAATCAAGCTCCACCACATGTTACAATATCTTCTACATTCTAGAACTTTGTATTAAAATTAATTCAAAAGTTATACCAAAAATATCAAGACAAAAGTATTAACATGACAGCACTTAGCAACACATACAAAAACAACAACCTTCATCACTCCTCCTTGATGCAAGTGCTGCTGGATACTCCAAGCTTAGCTCTAAGAAGCTCAAATCTTTGTTTCTGCAGCGCCTTGGTAAAAATATCAGCCAGTTGATCTTCACCACAACAATACAAAATATGAACTTCATTTTCCCTTTCAGCTTCTCGAATGGAATGGTATTTGATTTTAATGTGTTTAGTCTTTCCATGAAAGACTGGATTCTTTACCATAGCAACAGCAGATTTGTTATCACAAAGGACTTCAGTTGCTTTGCTTGGATGAAACCCCAAGTCAATCAAGATTTTTCTCAACCATAAAGCTTGATTAACAGCACTGGAGGCAGCAACGTACTCTGCTTCAGCTGTTGATTGAGCCACGGACCCTTGCTTCTTTGTGCACCAGCAGATGACACCTGATCCAAGAGTGAAACAATATCCTGAAGTGCTTTTCATGTCGTCTTGCGACCCAACCCAATCACTATCAGTAAACCCCAACAATTTCATAGATGTGGTTCTTTTATAAAACACACCATAATCAATGGTGCCTCGAATGTACCTCAAAATTCTTTTGGCTGCTCTGAGATGAGTTTCAGTTGGTAAATGCATAAACCTTGATAGCACACTTGTTGCGTACATAATATCAGGCCTCGTGGCTGATAAATACAACAGGGAACCAATCAAACTTCTATAAATTGAAGCATCGACCAAACCAGACTCATCCTTCTTCATCAGTTTCTCTCCTTGAACTGCAGGCGTACTTACTGGTTTGCATTTGTCAAGACAAAACTTCTTCAATATTTCGGTAGCATATTTCTTCTGAGAAACAAAGATTCCTTGAGAAGATTGATTAACCTCCATTCCCAAGAAATAAGTCATTTTTCCCAGATCATTCATTTCAAAGACCTTCTTCATTTTCTCCCTGAAGTCTGTGATAGACTGTGTGCTGCTGCCAGTCACCAACAGATCATCAACATAGAGAGAAACTA
>NW_006238986.1:1503665-1503838 GCF_000226075.1 Solanum tuberosum | reverse complement strand
GTTGGCTCCAACATAGCGACATTGCATCTGCTATATATATCTTCAATGGATCTGGTACCACTTACTGCAAAATCATCAGAGTCCTCCTCTTCCTCTGGAATCAACTCTTCTTCTTGGGCACTTTGTTCTTGATTAGTGATCTGGAAAGAAGAAACAACCATCTTCTTCTAGTC
>NW_006238986.1:1466769-1503158 GCF_000226075.1 Solanum tuberosum | reverse complement strand
GCAGACCTTTCTCAAACAGAAGACACCGAGCCATATTCATAATGGACCTATTTTTTCTTTCACTTACACCGTTTTGTTGTGGTGTGTAAGTGACTGTAAGTTGATGATGAATTCCTGCTTTCTGAAGAAAATCCTTGAATTGATTGGAAGTGAACTCGGTCCCATTATCAGACCTTAAGATTTTTATCAAAGAGCCACATTGGTTTTCAACAGTTGCTTTAAACCTTTGAAATGCAACAAATAATTCAGATTTATGTTTCAGAAAGTAAACCCAACAAAACCTCGTAAGGTCATCAATGAATAAAAGAAAATATTTGTTGCCGTTATAAGAAGGAGTGCTCATAGGTCCACACACATCAGTGTGTATTAGTTGGAGCTTTTCAGTAGCTCTCCAGGCTTGATTAATAGGAAATGGTGATTGACTTAGCTTCCCAATTTGACAAACCCCACATACATTAGAGGTTTCATTTATGGAAGGCATATCTGCCACAAGATCCTTATTTTGCATCAATTTTAAAGATTTAAAATTGATGTGACCAAGCCTCTTATGCCAGACATAAGTTTCATCTTGTATGCTGACATAAGCTCCAATGTTAGTATGTTTCCAATCAAGAGGGAAGCTTCTGTTGTTCATTTTGACTGAGAGCAATTTTATACCAGTTGGATCCATGATTTCACATGTTTTATCTTTAAATAACATGGCCATATTTTTTATCAAGAAATTGTCCAACACTGAGAAGACTTTGGCTAATTTCAGGAACAAATAATACATCAGATATAATCTTCATACCTGAGGGAGTTTGAACAGCAACTGCTCCTTTGCCCGTTGCATCTACCAGCCTGCCATCTCCAAGTCTGACTTTGGAGAAATAATTTTTGTCCAGCCGTTCAAAAATGTTCAAGTTAGCTGTCATGTGATGCGTGCATCCACTATCAACAAGCCACACATCATGATCTTGAGCTGCTACATTGCATTCTCCAGCAATAGAAGCAGCAAAACAACTTCTCTTCAGGATCTTCAACATTTTCAGTAACTTGAGCTGGCTGGGCTTGAGCTTGAGCTGGCTGGTTTTGATTTATTTTGCACACCTTATCCACATGACCAAACTGTTTGCACAACTTGCATTGAACTCCAGGTCTGTACCAACAAAACTTGTCTGTATGATTGGTCTTTTTACAATATGGACAAGGTGGATACTTGGATCTTCTATATCTCCCTCGGTTGTTAGATTGCTCCTTCTTCTCCTTACCATATCTTCCATTTTGTTGCCTATTTGGTTCACCATCCAACTGAGCTTTAGATCTTTGAGCAGCCACAAGAGCAATTTCACTTGTACTCTCTTCCTCTCTAAAAGCTTTCCTTTTTTCCACTGCTAGAAGAGCGTTGGATAGTTCATTCAATGTGACACGAGACATATCCCAAGTATCTTCAATTGAGGAAATTTTTGCTTCAAACTTTTCTGGAAGTGTCACCATCACCTTCTCAACAATCCTCTGCTCTTCTACTTTTTCTCCTAACAATCTGATCTGATTGACGATTTTCATGATTCTGTCAATATAATCTTTCACCTTTTCGGTCTCTTTCATTCTTAACATCTCAAATTCTTTTCTTAGATTCAATATTTGCATTTGCCTCGTCCTATCACTCCCTTGGAATTCTTGCTTCAGCATATCCCAAGCTTCTTTGGCAGATTCACCATGTCATGATCCTGGTAAATTCAGCATATCCCAAGCTTCTTTGGCAGATTCACATGTCATGATCCTGGTAAAAATTGAATCTGAGACAGCTGCGTGAATGAAAGACAGGGCTTTTGGACCTTTTGTGATCTCTTCTTCATGACTTCTGATCTACTGAAGAGTTGGGTTTGCTCTCAAAGGTTCTGGAGCGCTGTCTTCCTCAACATACTTCCATAATCCAAGACCCTTCAAGTATGTTTTCATCTTCACTGCCCAAACTTGGTAGTTCTCGCCATTAAAGATAGGAGGTGAAAGGGGAGAGCTGCTAGAGGCCATGTGAAAGGAAACTGAACAAAAAGAAACTTGGACAAGTTAAGCTTGGTAGGTGATCTTGCTGTATTTTTCTTTCTCAAAACAGTCCCTAAAAGATCAATTTTGCTCTGATACCAATTGAAGGAGAGAAAGAGAAGACAAATATGATAATAGAGAGATAGTTTGGAGAAAAAGAGCAGATCATTTTTTTAGCAAAAGCTTACACATATATATATATATATACATAAGGTGGTGACAGATCCCTTAAATCCTGGAAACTTGACTCCCTATTTTGTGCTTAAATCAAGCTCCACCACATGTTACAATATCTTCTACATTCTAGAACTTTGTATTAAAATTAATTCAAAAGTTATACCAAAAATATCAAGACAAAAGTATTAACATGACAGCACTTAGCAACACATACAAAAACAACAACCTTCATCAGAGCTGCTTCAAACAACTGATATAAATTCAGTAAAGAAAATAGAGTAAAACAGTTGTTGCATTAGAGCCAATTGATGCAGCAAAATGTATGTGACCCTTTTCAGACTCCGCTGCAACAAATATTTTAGTCTTTTTCTTCATTTATTTATCTCAGTTGTTTGAAGATGCTTTACCAGAATAGTTGCCTCTAAGTAAGTCTGTGCTCTTTTTCCTCCTTTGCCAATGTCACTGTAGAACTTGATCTTCTCACAACTGCTTGTTCCAAATATTTGAACAATGAAGTATTGATTACCTAGAAAATCAAAATGAACCTTTAGGTCATCGTTGTTCGACATCAAGTGAACCATTACGATTACACACTCTTACACAATCATTCAGGCGTGAAACTAATCGAGAAAATTTTGACGGAAAAAACTAAAAAGAAATTTTGGAAATTAATTAAAAAATACCACATAAATATTTATACATAACGGAAATGCTAAGCTAAAATAAAATAAAATTAATGACCATACCTTAGAATTCTGGATAGTACACTTGTTTGATACTAGAGACCACATTGTAGTTCACTGCAAATTAAGCTTCACAAATATGCAAATACCTTTGTTAAGTATATTCCTTTAAGATCTGAATGATCATTCCAGAAATAATTTTCATTTTTATAGATTTATTTGATTGAATCGGTAGATACAATACCCATCTCTACAATAATTGAAAAAGTAATCAACCCTACTTATGTTAAACGTCTGAATTATGTCACACAAATAGCAGCAGATATATTTGTTTAGATTTATTAAAGAACTAAGTAGGTCAAAACCGGTTTCTCAAATAAGTTATATAGTGAATGGGTGAGTAGATGGATACACTTGCATAGTTAGACTTGCTTTGTTTGTCATCATCAAAAAGGGATTTTAAATTTAACATGTTGCATATTTGGAAAATGAGTGTAAAACCTTATGGAAAAATAAATTAAGCTTCAACATGACTTAATTTGCTACTATATAAAGGAATCGATCGCACAGAATCCTCAGCTATTGAAATTCGTAGAAACAGGTTTCCAAGCAAAGGTCATACACAACAGTTTCAAAGGAGAGAACAAAGAAGAACAAGTGATCTAGATTGTTCTTTCTTTCATAATTTTAGTTGTATTAATGTTATTATAGAGTTGTAAGAATTTTATTTCTAATTACAAATATGTGATTAAAAACAACTACTTTAAACTAAGTTAAGAAAACAAGTGTATCACACATTATCATAATTTGTAAGCAACATTCGTCAATCTATCTATCTATCTTCTATATCTATATCTATACTACCTTAAAAGCATGAACTCCTAAACTAAATGTTGAATTACTATAATACCCCCACTTAAAAGTACTCAATTTATTTTATTTATTAATTTCATTATTTGTATTATAATACATGTAGATACCCTTTCATATTAAAGGGTTGTAATTTTCTCAAAGAGATGTGACTTTTCCAAAGGGTTGCGACTTTTTTGACAGGTTTTGACATTTTCAATGAGTTGTGACTTTTCCGAAGGGTTGTGATTTTTTTCAAAAGGTTGTGACTTTTCCGAAGGGTTGTGCCTTTTCCGACGGGTTGTGATTTTTCCGATGAGTAGTGACTTTTTCGAAAGGTTGTAACTTTTCTGATAAGGAACAATTAGCACCTATTCATACTACTATTTGTTAGCTATAAATAGAGGGTTTCCTTTCACTTTTAAACTACGATTTTTGAAATTTTTCTACTCTTCTTCTTAAAAAATCTAAGGGTTATTTGCAACAGTTGATTAAGTTTAAAATTCAACGAAATTCGAGGTACCACATAAAAAAGAGTTGTGAACAAATTGTAGCAAATCATTCATAAATCTACACTCATATTTTTTTTACGATTTTCATGAGTTAACAGTGACAAAAAGTTGTGGAAAAGACAATAATAATAATAATAAACAAATATGAAAAAAGTCTCATAATTTGCGTAAGATATTTCTTCTTTGGTTTTTTATTTTTTATTTTTTTTACCATCAAATGAAGCAGTTTCTTTCTGATTTTGCTAAAAAAACGGGCATCAACGTTGTCCATTGAATCATTAATTTTGATGTTAAATCCACTATTTTAAAAATAGATTTTCACTTATACCTATAATATGATAATATACACATAATAATTATTATATTTTAATAGATATGTAAGTAAAAATGAACGAAGAAAGTAAAGTGTTGGTGACAAGAGATTTTAATCAAATGGAACACTATAGTGAATATAACATGAAAATATATTTTCGTCTTCTTTCTTCATTGGCTATGTATCGTTCCATATTATTTTTTCTATTATTTTGTGTTCATTTTAATTTGACAAAAATTTATGTCACAAGATACACTCCCTGTTAGCCATATAAAAATAGATAAGAAAATAGTGATTGATCATAATTTGCTAATATATAAAGGAATCGATCGCACAGAATCCTCAGCTATTGAAACTCGTAGAAACAGGTTTCCAAGCAAAGGTCATACACAGCAGTTTCAAAGGAGAGAAGAAAGTAGAACAAGTGATCTAGATTGTTCTTTCTTTCATAATTTTAGTTGTATTAGTGGTATTCCAATCATTTTATAGATTTCACATTATATTTATTTCACAGATTATAGGAGTTTTACAAAGATTATAGATTAAATCTTGATATCTAGTAAAAAGCTTTAAAACACTCAAATAATAATAAGTAGACAATTCACTTTATCTATAGCACCAAGTAAACCTTGTTTGGCTAAGCGATTCTTTGGACATTGTTAAACACTAAGGCCAAATCTAGAATGTCATATACTTGCATCTACATTTGATGCAAATAAGCACAAATAAATATTATTATTGGAGTTCTAAATAATATTTCAATATATTAATATCGTCATAGGAATAACAAATACCATATTATGTATGTTCCAAAATACAAACAAGATACATTATGAGGCATCATGGACACATCTAAAGTCTTAAGACTATTTTGCATCTAGGCCACATTGTTATGTCAAAGTTTATTACATATTAACTTTGGAATCAAAAATTCATTAGTTTCAATCATTATATAGAGTCTAATATAAATAAAGTTCAACAATCAATTAAGAAACACTATTATTAAATTCCTTAAATTTAAGATTAGCAATATAAATTATTGGAAAGGAAAAGCTAGTTTTTCAGAAAGAGATTGAGAGAATCTGGATATCTCCAACTGTGATTCATTTACAAAAAACAAAAATATATCAGAGAGGGGAAACCAACAAAACAAAATGAAGAAACGAAGGAGAAGGAGCTTACAAAGAATTTCTTCCAAAGCACTCAAGACTTGGTACCTCTGTCAAAATCATCTTGGAATCCACTGCATCCACCGGAAGATACCTCTACAAAATGCAAAAGAAGGTCAAATATTTATAGAATTTGATGGAAATAAGAATGTAAAGGGAGGTACCTAATTACTATTGCAAGTTGAGAAAGAATATAGGAGAATACGAAGGTAGGTTTCAATCACCCACAACAAAAAGAAACGGACGACCATGGCAGTGTTAGCTTCTTGAGATGCAGGGGTAGACAAGGAAGAGAGTGAGGGGGACAAGAGAGTAAAAGGATAAGAAATAAACCCTACTTTGTAAGAAACTTTATATAACCCTAGCCCGTTCCCTTAATGGACTAGGCCCGGAGATTTTTCGTTTTGCATTTAGTTATTTCATTTGGGATTCTTGGTCCGATTTTGTACATAAATTTATTTGATTAAAGGGGCTTTAATATCTATCAATGTTATTTTAAAAAAACTTTATATTACAAATATAGAAATTTTCAATAAGAATAGCGGCATATAACACCAATTGTTCAATATATCATGCAAGTACACATACTTACAGAAAAATAATGTCACATAAAATGTAACATCTCGCTATTTGAAGGAACTAGAAAGAAGTTAAAATTGAAAATAGTCATTTTTTGAAAGAATGAAAAATCTGGAAATTTGATTAAGTTAAATTAAGTTTGAGTTCTGGTCAACTTCAAACAACCATAACTCCTATCTCAAGATGATTTAGGTGTGTTTCTACATACCATAGGAAAGATCTTGGAATTATCTTTCCAACGCCGCCGAGTTTGCGCGATTCCGAATTCGTATGAATGAAATATGCCCATTGGAAGTTGGGTTGTTTGAATAAGAAAAGTCCAATCCGGATTTTGGAAGGGTATTTTGGTCTTTTCCATACCTAATGACTTAATTTCGTTTTTTGGTAATTAGTTGGGGTCTAAACTGAAGTTGGTCAGTGTACGCTTTTGAGATTTGAGTTAGGGTTTTGAGAGAAGAGAAAAGAAGATGAGAAAGGAGAAGAGAAGGCAAGGAATCGTAAATTCTTGAAGCAAAGGTCGTGGATTTCGTCAAGGGGCGATCCCTACGAGGTATGTGAGACTTTCATAACGTTGGATTCGTTCACCCACGTGCCAACCATGTTTATTTCAGTGTGAATTCGTCCTAAAAAGGTTTAAAAGTTTGATGTTCTTGATATGTGTTCTTGAATTTGTTTCGTTCTTGAATTGGGCTGAAATTGAGGAGTTCTTGAGACTATTGCGTCGGTTATTAATTGACTGATTTGCAGCGGTTTACTATTAATTACAATTACCCGGTTGTTTACCGTAGCCCATAATCCTATCACATCCCAAGAATACTTTCTCCATATTCGTATTTTCGTATTATTCACTATTTTTAGTTGCTAGTTGACTACAAACCCCCCTTTTTTATACTTGACACTTGTATCAACCTTTAATTTATCATGTTTTTCTTCGTAAATGTTTTTAGCTATGATTGACTTGAGTTGATTTCTACTTTTCGACTAATTCTCAATTACGACCCGCTCCCTTGGGACTCGACCCCAACTCAGTAGTTGGGTTATATTACTATTGAACGATCGTTAGCACTTGAACTGGAAGTATTGTCCTGATACATTAAATCAAAATGGCGCCACTGCCGGGGAGTGGTGTTAGTTGAGAATTTTTAGTTAAGTTAAATTTTGTTCTTGTTAGTTATAGTTCTACTTACTTAATTTTTAGTTTTGTTTTGCTTGTTTGTGTGTTAAAACAGGAAAAATGAGTGTGAATGGTGACCATGGTTACCAAATCAACCATCCCCTCTTGAGATTGTTGAATCTTAGGGATAACCTCCTAATGTTCAAGCAACTGGGAGGTGAGACTATCCATGAGTGTGGCCAAGGTTTAAAGCAATACTGCAACAGTGCCCAACTCATGGAATGCCAGATAAATTGCTACTGGAATGCTTCTATAAAGGTCTTGGTCCCGAAAATAGAAGCGTTGTTGATGCACTTTTTGCAGGTTGTTTGATACAACAACCTTATGAAGTAGTACCCCAACTCCTTGATGGCATGGTTAAAACCAATAAGGAAATAGAGAAAGACCGAGAATGGGCAACATTGTTGACGCAGATGGATGTCTTGTCTAAGAAAGTTATGGAGTTAGAGGCAAGGTCCAACAAGAAGGACAAGTACCTTCCTCATAACGAGTGTCAAAAGATGAAGCAGCAGGAGAGTGAACAAAATCAAGAGGCTCTCTCACTCATTCTACACAAAATCGAAGAATAAGATAGAGTATTGCATGAACTGAAAGAAAATGTTCTAATGATTAATCAGATGATAACCTCTCATTCCATGATTATTCAACTGCAAGACACCTAAATAGACCAAGTGATGTCATATGTTTACTCACAGTCTAAAGAGGGTTTGCCTAGTGATGTTATGGCCAACCCAAAGAATGAGGGTTGAAGGTGGACTTGCATCGTGCCACAACGTTAACTAAGGCGTTGCTTGGGAGGCAACCCAAGTTTTATTTTCTTTCTTTTTAAGTATAGAATAATGGTGTGTTTTGTGTAGGACAAAGTGTGTAAAGTGTTTGAAAAGTGCATATTGGCGAGCTAAAGATCCAGTCGGTGAATCGCCAAAGAGGTCGGCGATCCCAATTTAGACCGTCGTTAGACTCAAGACAATTTCAAAGTAGAATCTGTAAAACTCGGCGACCCCAGGAAATTATTGGCGAATCGCCGACCAGGTCGGCGATCACGATCTAGACCGTTGTTTGGGCCCCCAGATTTACTAGAGGTCTTGTAAAACTCGGCGAGGTAAGTAATCACTCGGTAAATCTTCGAGTGGTTCGGCGACCTCGAGTAATGTCGCCGAATGGGCGAGAACTGGACGATTTTTAAAAGGCCAAAGGTTTAAGTTTTCAAACTCTTTCACTTCCCCTCACTTTCGACCTTCACAAACTCACACCCCCGCTTTAGTTTCTATATTTTTGCATCTCTATTTATTTTAGTCATTGATTTGTGCTCAGAGTTGGATTACTTTGTCGCCTAGCATTTCAATCTTGTTTTTAGCGGCATAAAAGGGTGCAACATTATTATCTTGTTGAAATGTGTTGGGCCTCTCTGATAGGATTAGAATGCTTGATTGCATGCTTTAATTCGAAAATCTTGCCTGTAGTGTTTAAAATATTGAACTCCCGTATTTTTGTGCCTTAAAATGAATTAAATTTTGTGGGGTTGTGCTTGAATGTCGTTGGGGTTAGTTGGGTGAAATTTGAGTAGCCCGTATTTGTGTCGAACGACGTAATTTTCCCAATGATAGAGAAGGTGACATCCTTCTTAAGGGAAAAAGTAGTCAGTTGGCCAAATTTGGCAAAACTGGGAGAAGTCTGAGTATCCCGGGGCAATGGGTGTTATGGGTCTTGCTTTAATTTGACTAGTGCATACTTTGATTTTGTTTTCAGGGGTTGTGGGGTTGCGAGGTTGAATTCGAGAAGTTGGGTTGAAAGTAGGCATGTTGGGTCATTTGGCGAGCTAGGTCGAGCCCGCCGAACCACTCGGCAGTTCGCCGACAGTCCCCATCTCGCTTTTAATTTCATGATTTATTTGATGTTGTGTTCTATAACTTTTGGCGAGAAGCCTGAGGTCACCAAAGGCACTCGGCGACTCGCCGAAAATTCTCTTGATCGCCCTTAGTCTACACCACTGAGCCCTTTTTGCACTATAACTTTCGGCGGGGTAGCCCTTGCTCGCCGAAAGGCCTTTGCCATCGCCGACTTGCTAAAACTTTAGAGCCAATCTTTTCGACGAGCTCGATTTGTCTCGCCAAAGTGATTCGGCAACTCACAGACTGGATAGGCGAGTGTGTCTGCAACTGTATTTTTATGAAGTTGATTGAAATGTTTCTGACTTTTTTCGATGTTTTGTAGATATAGTACGAACAAATATAGACATGCCACCCCGGAAAAGAGTACGGGGTATCACTATAAATGAAGGGGGATTAAATCCTCCAAAGAAAGGCAGACAAGAGCCTCCTCCAGGTGATAAAGGCAAGGGCAAGAGTCCCGTATCCGATAGGATGACTACTGGTTCTCAGGCTGCTTTATCTGAGCCTAACGACGACCAGCCTCTGCAGTCCCGGCGAAATAAGCTCCGAGCTAGATCTCAACCTGACTCAGCCAGAGTCCCTCCAGCTGCCACACCCACAGACTCAATGCAACCTCCAGCACCTCCTATGTCGCCGGTCATCCCTCCACCTAGGCTTCTCAACAGATTGAAAGGCGATGGTTTGCAAACCATCCTCGAGGAGAAGTTGTTATCAACAGAGGGCCTGGAAGGCAAGTACTCAGATGTGAGGGACACCTTCCAATACCATAGGTTTGATCAGTTTACCAGGCCTCGAGGCTCTTACATTCCTTCATGGGTCCGGGAGTTCTTATGCCTATGGTGAATTGGTCCCGAAAAGCAAGAAAACGGAGACTGAGTTCAGACCGGTGAAATCTGTCATGGTACGGGGAAAGGAAGTTGGGTGCAATAGTGAGTACATAAACATTGTACTGGGTAGAGCTCTGTATTCTATGCACCCTTATGATGGATTGCTTGTTGCTCAATCTTTAGATGATTTGAAGTGGTGGCTGGTACTTCTGATTTCCATACCACCCCGAGGTGGATTGAGGCAGGAGATCCTATTGAGAAAAGGGATTTAAGTATTGCTGCTCATTTTTTGTTTGGCTTCATCAGCAGCACCATAATGCCATCCCAGAACGAGTCTATTATGTGCCATCCTAAGGCAACATGCCTTGGAGCTATCATATATCGGAGGAGCATCGACCTGGGATTTCTTATTGAGCAGGAGATAGCCATGAGGGCCAATGAGAGGTAGACCTCCTTGCCATTCCCGGTCCTAATCATTGAGTTATGCCAACGTGTCGGGGTACCCTGAGATGATGCTAGATATTTTGAGATTACCCCATCTTCCTCCATTGACATTCGACGCATTAAGGCTGAATATACTAGAGAGGAGGCTGACAGGAGGAGGGCAGCTTCGGTGGACACATCCCGTGAAGTGGATGTTGACTCGATACATGTAGAGGCACATTTGCCTACTTCGGTCTCCGGGGCTTCAGGTACTTCTGCCTCTACCTCTTCTTCACATGCTCTAGGCACATCCTCTTCCTCCCCGTAGACCAAGATTACTCAGGCGATGATCCTGAAGATGGGGCATCTAGCCTATTCAGCTGACGTGAGGGCTACCAGACATGAGAGAGATGTCCCCTTAATGATTGAGGCTGCCATTTTAGCTGCGTTGACCCCCCTTCAAACTTCTATTAACACTCTCACCAAGAGAATTGAAGCTTGTGAGAGCAGGCAGGGGGAGGCATCCGAGGTTACGGCTTTGAAAGTCGAGGTAGTAGACTTAAGGAAGGACGTAGACTATCTGAAGTCTACTGACTTCACTTCATTACTAGAGGCTGTTGATGATATAGACGCTTCTTCTACTTCAGTGATTCCTTCGACTACCACTAGGGAAGCACACAGGGATGATGCAGCAATTGATGAGTCAGATGTTGTGACTGACGAGGAGCAGATAGAGATACAGGAGAGAGCATTTACAGAGACTTGTCAGATCTTGAGGAGATGATTGTGCAATCAGTGATCCAGACATCGCAGACAGATGCATCCATGGCAACCTCTAGTGGAGCTGGTCCCTCCGAAGTGACTGCGGGCACTGAGGCCCGAGTCTAGACTGATGCACTGGGCACTGATGCCCAGATAAATGGAGCGACTGTGTAGACAGGATACCTTCTTTACCTTCCTCTCTATCTTACTTTTATTTTCACTTTTGGATAATTTTGTTTGCATTTGAGGACAAATGCTTTTATTTGTGGTGTGGTAAGGCCCACCTTTTGTGTGACTTTTTGTGAATATTGATGTTTTGTTTATATATTTTGGTTTTGAGCTGAATTTGTGTTTTACATTGCTTTTTGTGGAAGGTTTGAGCTTGTAGCTACGTGTTAATAATTGCAAATGATTTTTGACCCTTCCGGAAAAAAATTGCCACCTCTTGTTTGTGTTGAATACGGTTGTTCTTTTGCAAATTTGGGTATCGGTTTTGATCAATATCGTTGACTTGAATAGTGCTCATAATCAAACAAAAATGAATGTGCGGCTACGATGAGGCCAAATGAAGTTGTATAGCCAATATGTGAATTATTTGCATCTCGTTGTGACTAGCCAAGTATCGAATTGAGTCTCTTGTGATGAACATTGCACACTAGCGAAAGTGTGGAGTCTTGTTTGTCATTGGTGTCAATGCCTTGTGATGAGCTTACCGTGAGCCATGTGTGATGACACCTAGAATTTTCCTCGTTGGTCCGGCTGACTAAGTGATGCAATCTCTTGATATGATCTAAGGCAACTTTAAAGAGTGTCAAACAATTTGACATTATATCCCTTTTGTAGCCTACCTTGTGAGTGTGTGAACCCCTTTTGAACACCCTTTGAGCCTTAACCTTTTCTTAGAAGAAACTTGATAACATTGTGACCTTTTGATCCATTACCCATAATCCTCATGATTTGTGGTTTGTTTGAATAGCCAACTTAGGCCAAAGGCCTAAGTTGGGGGTGTGGTGAAAAGAGAAGGTAAATCAAGGAGTGCAAGAAAGTCCCCTTTTACCCATGTTTTGAGAAAAATGGAACCCCTCCATATAAAAAAAAAAGAAAAAGAAGAAAAGAATGAAAAAGAAAAGAGTGAAAAAGTTGTGAAATAAAGTTGTGATGTTCACAAAAGAAATGGGATTTCCAACAATCCATGGAAAGTGAATAATGGGATGTCTAGTGAGGACGAATGAAAAATGATGAAGAAAAGGAAAGGAAGTGTTGTTCACACCACATCTCATGAGGACTATAGCCATTGAGCCTAAATGACCATACATTTGCACTCAACCCCGTTGCAAGCCTTGAAAAGACCTTTTTTTATCTTGAGTGGGCTTAAACAAATGTTGGTTGGAAAATACGGGAAAACCTATGGGTGAAATCATACATTGTGTTCATCTTTGTGAGTGTGAGCATTGCATTTGATTTCGGAACTCTAGATCATTGAATCATTGTGTGTGAATATGGAAACATTCTTTTTGTGAGGGAATTTGATCACCTTTGTTGAACTTGAACTTGCATTTGAAGCAAGTAATGTGAGCATGAGATTATTTGGTAATGGTGAGTCACAACTTGAATCTTTGAGTACACAATTGATCCTTGCATGAGTAAGTTGAGTCTTCTTATCTGCATTCATGATTGAGTCTTGTGTAGCACTGTTTGAGATATCCTTTTTGAATTGCAGAACTTGCGTTTTACTTGAGGACAAGCAAAAGTTTAAGTTGAGCGTGTTGATGAGTACACGATTTGGACTCATTTAGGGCTTTATTTTAATAGATTTAGTGTCCTCGAATGCATATTTTGTCTCAATAACTGATGTAAATCCTTGAATTTCAGATATTTGGATTGAGGGACAAAGCACAGGCACTATTGAGAAAAAAGGAATAAGGCAGCTGAAAGAACGAAGAAAAAAAGGCCTGAGGATCGACTAAACCATTGGGCGAGTCACTGAATGCCTTGGTCTCACCTAATGTTCCAGTGTGCCAAGCCTTGAAGGAGAAAATCAAGTCGGTGATAGAACGAAGCAGTTGGCGAGTTGCCTAACAATTCCGCGATGCAGTGTCTTATCACCCAAAGTTATAGGACCTCAAGGATGCTGAAGGCAAAAGCAAAACGGCGATATAAATGACCAAAGGGATAATCGTCGAGTGGATCGGCGATCCAGACTTATAGCGCCGACTGGTCCTTCGCAACACACTTTTTGACAACTATAAATACTTGTTTGAATTTTTAATTTAGTATGCAATTTTTAGAATATCAAATTTATTATTCAGTTTTAGATATAAGAACTGGTTTTTGGAGACATTTTTCCTTAGCTTTGAAGATTTCCATTTCTAAGAAATTCAAAGTGGGTGTTGAAAATTCTTCATCTTAGACATTTGTAAAGACAATACTAATCATACCCATTTGATGGAAACACATTTCGGTATCGTTTTCTATCTTTTTACTATGTCTAGCTAAAGCCCCAATTCTTTGGGTGTGATTATGTCACGCCCCAAACTCAAGGGGGGCAACTAGCTCCTAATGCCAAAACTCAAGCTCGAGCCGACCCTACTGAACCATTTCCTACTAGTGCATGGCAAACACACGCAATCAAGAAAACAAACTAGTATATCCCGGCTTAAAACTAAGCCCTCGGTCGGTAAGTCCCCTGTCAACATATATATAAAAGAAACAGCTACTCCCAAGAGTTCATATAAAGAAATAGCCAACTAGCACAGAAGTCCTGACTGGGACGTCGAGGCCACCATGATATCTATACAAAAATTGGAAGTAGGTATATATCAAGACAATACATCAAACAGCTCACAAGCTTCAGCAATCCAACAAAACTAGGCTCGCATGGCCATAACCTAGCTCTGCACCCCCACACACTAATCTGCAAGCCTCAAAGAGTAGTAAAGATTGGCGGGACAGGGGCCCAACCCACATATAAAAATATCCACAACAAAAGCTAACAAACCTCCAAACTCTGGCAGCTCCGGAGGAAAGGGGCTAGCCAACCGGATAGAACTCAATCCTGCTACTGAGGAGGTCTACTTGGTCGTCTTTCAGGACCTGCATGTATAAATGCAGCGTCCCCAAGCAATGGGGCATCAGTACAAAATAATGTACAGAGTATGAAAGGTTGTAGACTAAATGAGCAAGTATCATAATATACCAAAAGCAATCAGGTAAGGAAATCAAATTTAGATAAGCATGCCAACCCACTACTGAATCTAATAAAATACAATAATGATCAAACATCAACCTAACCAAGCCCCCATAAGCCCGGTAGGTACAAACAACATACCACATACTTAGGCCCCCATAAGCCCAGAAGGTGCCAAATCAATCTACATAACCTTATCGGTAGCCCCTTGTCTTTGTAAGAAGTCACATAGCCCTTTTTGCCAACGATATAGCCCCATAGGCAGCGCATATACCTCTTAGGCAACATCATAGCTTTGTAGGCTGTACGTAGCCCTCTTTTGTATCACATAGCCCTGTAGGCAATACATAGCCTTCTTTGGCATCAAAACAGCCTCGTAGGCAACACATAACACTCTTTGGCATCAATATAGCCCCGTGGGCAACACATATCCCTCTTTGGCAATAACATAGTCCTATTAGATAACATCATAGCCCCCATACGCAGTTTATAGCTCAACAGCTAACCACAATATCCCCAAGGGGGACAACAAACAATTAAATAGGCTGAAGGCGAGTAATTTAGCTATAAACAATATATATGAGTAATGTCCAAGTCGTTCCTAACTTAGGGTTGTTCTGAACAGATTATGAGTCCCTAAAATGAGGGTTTATAACCACTCATAATTACATCTACAACATAACTAACATTAACTACTCTATTATATCACTCCCAAGCTCTAAGGAAACATGCCGAACGAAGGGAGTAGCCTTAACATACCTTTTCCTTTATAATTTATGCTGAAAATACCTCTGTCCACACCACTACAACACTAAAGAAAAAGGTAAAATCAATCAGTAATTAAGGATAAAAATTACAATGACTATTCGACAATCGATACGGATTCCTATCGTAAACTACAATCCAAGACCTAAGGTATTCGTAAACTGATAAAAGGTGATTCTTACATTTCTTTAAATGACCAAAACACTTGAATACAATCACTTCACTAGGGGGAAAAAACCATGCTGCCATAACCTCCACGGAGCTACACCGCTCAATTCACTGTGAAAATTATACCAAAACGACGAGCGACATAGGGCAACTTTTTATAAAAGGCAAGAAGAGATCATGAACACACAAGGATAATTTGAGGAGTATTTCTCTAATTTTTGTGGGTTTCTCACAATTTGGAATGAAGAAAAATGAAGAAGATGCTATCTTATAAGCTTCCACCGACTTAGGGGACCCACCTCACGTGCCTTCTTATGCAGTCTCGCAAAAACGTGAATATCTCTCTATTCTGAAGTCATATGAACAAACCGTTTGATGCATTGGAAACTAGACTCGTAGACCTTCGATTTAATTTGTCATGGGCCCCATAAATTGAATAGATTGGGAGAAAACTTCCGAAACATTTGACCCAACTTTCAGAGAAATCTTTAAAAAGGAACTTACGATAACTTTCGCCCACTTTTATTTTGTGACTTACCTTACTTAAAAAACTTTGAGATACAACCCTTGAACACTTAAAATATGACATACCACATCATTCTTAATTTATTACTCACCCTCTTTGTCTTTCAACGAATGTACGAATTAATTTAGACATTTAGAAAAGTCGGGGTGATACAGATTATGTGATTATGGGTTGAATTAACTGTTGGGTATTGCTATCTGATAGTTTATTTGTTGTTTAAAAGTGATTTCATTCAGTAATTGTGGTTGAATTTAATGGGTTGTAGTTGCAAATACAATCTTAACTTCATGTTTTTGGCTTGCTCGAGAGAGAGGTTGTAAAACCAAAATTACTGAATCGATGGGTCTGTGGGTATTGGGTTGTCATGGGTTCAGCTCAAGATACGTGAACCCTAAACCCTTTTCCACACACTCAGCTCGAGAGAGTGAATGGACTAAAGCGAAGTTTGTGCTTCATTGTGGCTTATTGATGTTCGAGAGAAACCAATTTGATTCGGGGTAAATTGTTTGAGAGAAAGTTTACCCCCACTAAAGTCTAGCTTATTCACTGATTTGCAGCGGTTTTCTATTAATTACATCATCTTTTTCTTCGTAAATGTTTTTAGCTATGATTGACTTGAGCTGATTGATTCTCAATTACGAACCACTCCATTGGGACTCGACCCCAACTCAATAGTTGGGTTATATTACTGTTGAACAATCTTTGGCACTTGAACTGGAAGTAGTGTCCTGATACGTTAAATCAAATTGCAAAAGGTATTTAAGGTCATGCATGTTGCCAATGCTGAGCGAGTTGAAATAGTTGCATATCAAATGAAGAATGTTGCTAGGACTTGGTTTGACCAGTGGAAGAAGGGTAGAGCTTGGGGAGCACTACCTGCGAGTTGGGCTTGTTTGGCGGAGGCCTTCTTGGGGTTTTTCTTTCCCCAAGAACTAAGAGAGGACAAGGTACGAGAGTTTCTCACCCTTAAGCAAGATTCACTAAGTGTTCATGAGTACAGCTTGAAGTTTACCCAGCTTTCCCGATATGCTCCAAAGATGGTTGCGACTATGACAAGTAGGATGAGTTTTTTTGTTGGTGGGCTGTCTCGTTTGTCAAGAAAAGAGGGCAAGGCAGCCATACTAATTGGGGACATAGATATAGAAAGGTGTATGGTATATGTGCAGCAGGTTGAGAAAGAGAAGTTGAGGGATAGGGAGGAGTTTAGAAACAAGAAAGCGAAGACATGGAATGAGTCCGGGCAGCAGAGAAATAATGTGAACCGGTCTTCTTTCCAAAAAAAGCAAAAGGGACCTACTCCATCATCTACTAGTGCACTTGCACCCAGAAACAAAGGTGAGCACAATAATCAGAATTAACAACACTTCAGAGCTAGACATGCACAGTATCAGGGTAGTGTGGCACAAGGAGGTAACTAGGCTCCTGCATGTGCTAAGTGTGGTAGGACCCACCCAGGTAAATGTCGCGATGGCTCCACAGGTTGTTTCAAGTGTGGACAAGAGGGTCACTTCATGAAAGAGTACCCCAAGAACCGGCAAGGTAATAGGAATCAGGGCAATAGAGCCCAATCTTCATCAGTTGCTCCACCAGACAGGGTTGTACCTAAAGGAACTACTTCTGGTACTGGCGGAGGAGCAAACCGCCTTTATGTGATCACTATTCGTCAAGAGCAAGAGAATTCTCCAGAAATTGTCACTGGTATGATCAAAGTCTTTACTCTTGATGTTAATTCTTTGCTAGACCGACAATCAAGTTTATCTTTTGTGACTCCTTATGTTGCAAATAATTTTGATGTTCTTCCTGAGAAACTTTCTAAACCCTTTTGTGTTTCTACACCTGTTGGGGAGTTTATTCTAGTTGAGCGAGTATATCGTGATTGTGACATTTCCATCAATTACAAGAACGCCATGGCTGATTTAGTTGAGTTAGACTTGGTAGATTTTGATGTCATTCTAGGTATGGACTGGCTCCATGCCTGTTTATGCCTCCATTGATTGTAGAACTCGAGTTATTAGGTTTCAAATTCCTAATGAGCCAGTTATAGAGTGGAGTAGCAGTTCAGGAGTGCCTCAAGGTCATTTCATTTCGTACCTTTAGGCAAGAAAGTTAGTTTCCAAGGGGTGTGTCTATCACTTAGTCTAAGCCAATGACTCTAGTGTTGAGATACCTCTTATTCAGTCAGTTTCGGTAGTAAAAGAGTTTCCAAAAGTCTTTTCTGATGATCTTCCCGGAGTCCCTCATGAGAGATAAATAGACTTTGGTATAGACATTCTTTAAGATACTCGTCCTATATCTATTCCTCCATACAGAATGGCACAGCAGATTTAAAAGAGTTGAAGGAGAAGTTGAAAGATCTCCTAGATAAAGGTTTCATTCGACCAAGTGTCTCACTTGGGGAGCTCCAGTCTTATTTGTGAGGAAGAAGGATGGTTCCCTTAGAATGTGTATAGACTACCGCCAGCTGAACAAGGTTACCATCAAAAATAAGTATCCCCCTCCGAGAACTGATGATCTCTTTGATCAACTTCAAGGTGCTACTTGTTTCTCTAAGATAGACCTCGGATCAGGCTACCATCAGTTGAGAGTAAGGGAATGTGACATTCCAAAAAAAGCATTCAGAACCCGTTATGGTCATTATGAGTTCCTAGTTATGTCCTTTGGTTTGACCAATGCGTCTGTAGCATTCATGGACCTTATTAATAGAGAATTCAAACACTATTTAGATATGTTTGTTATCGTATTCATTGATGGCAGACTAATATATTCAAGGAATAAGGAAGATCATGCTAGTCATCTCAAAATAGTTCTCCAAACTCCAAAGGATAGAGAATTCTATGCCAAGTTCTCTAAGTGTGAGTTTTAGCTTGAGTTTGTGACATATTTAGGCCACATTGTGTCTGGAGAGGGAATTAAAGTTGCAAAGGATAGAGAATTCTATGCCAAGTTCTCTAAGTGTGAGTTTTAGCTTGAGTTTGTGACATATTTAGGCCACATTGTGTCTGGAGAGGGAATTAAAGTTGATACTCAGAAAATAGAGGCAGTGCAGAATTGGCCTAGACCCACATCTTCAACCGATATTAGGAGTTTCTTGGGTTTGGTTGGCTACTATAGAAGGTTCGTTGAGGGTTTCTCATCTATTTCATCCCCTTTGACCAAGTTGACTCAGAAAATAGTGAAGTTTCAATAGTCTGAAGCTTGTGAGAAAAGCTTTCAGGAATTGAAAAAAAGTTTGACTACTTCCCAGTGTTGACCTTACTAGAAGGAACTCAAGGTTTCGTCGTGTATTGTGATGCGTCCAGAGTTGGTTTGGGTTGTGTGTTAATGCAGAATGGCAAGGTTATAGCTTATGCCTCCAGACAGTTGAAAGTTCATGAGAAGAACTACCCAACCCATGATCTAGATTTGGATGTCGTAGTGTTTTCTTTGAAAATATGGCGCCATTATCTTTATGGTGTTCATGTATATGTGTTCACCAATCACAAGAGTCTTCAGTATGTGTTTACTCAGAAAGAGCTTAATCTCAGACAAAGGAGGTGGTTAGAATTACTCAAGGATTATGACATAAGTATTCTTTAATCACCCAGGTAAGGCTAATGTTGTTGCTCATGCCTTGAGCAGGTTTTCTATGGGTAGTACCTCCCATTTTGAGGAAGATAAGAAAGAGCTAGCGAGAGATGTGCATAGAATTGCACAATTAGGAGTCAATAATGGATTCCACAGAAGGAGGAAGGTTGAATCATCCTTAGTGTTGGCAATTGTTCATAAGCAAAAAGTAATGGCTTTTGAACAAGAGGGAGATGGTGTTTTGAGGTACCAAGGTAGGTTGTGTGTACCAAGGGTGCATGATCTCTAAGAAAGGATCATGGAGGAAGATCATAGCTACAGATATTCTATCCAACCAGGTCCCACAAAGATGTATCGCGATTTGAGGGAGGTTTATTGGTAGAGTGGTAAGAAGAAGGGCATT
This sequence comes from Solanum tuberosum, assembly GCF_000226075.1. Lineage (NCBI taxonomy): Eukaryota > Viridiplantae > Streptophyta > Magnoliopsida > Solanales > Solanaceae > Solanum > Solanum tuberosum. Next base: position 1,483,160 of record NW_006238986.1, on the reverse strand, counting down.
GCGGAGTTTGTTGCTAACTGCCCAAATTGCCAACAAGTAAAAGTAGGGCATCAAAGGCCCGGTGGTATGGCTCAGAATATAGAACTTCCGGAATGGAAGTGGGAGATGATCAATATGAACTTCATCACAGGAAGAGGTGTACATAGGTCGGTTTGGTTTGCTTTTTCATTAAAAAAAACCTAAACCAATTATGTCGGTTTATTAAATCTAAAAACCAAATCAAACCACGCAAAGTCAGTTTTTTCGGTTTCGGTTTTAGTCGTTTCTTTTGGTTTTTTTTTTTTCAGTTTTTTCCAACTATACGATGTTTGAAAAGGAGATCAAATATATTTTCACTTACCTGTGTGATAAGATAAACTTAACAAATGTTAAATAAATTGAAATTTTCGTAAAGACGGTAAAATTCACATAAGTACAAGATATATTTTTTTTGAAATATCAATGTTCATTATGTTAAATTAATAAGATTAAAGGATACAGTCAAACTGAATACAAAACTAAATATTTACAAAGTAAATTGTTAACATTGAATTTGAAAAACTATAACAATATAATTGTAACTTCGGATCTTAATACAAAATAAAATATTTACAAATTTTACAAATATATTAACAAAGTAGATTATAAATAATATTTTTTATCTATAAATAAAATAAAATTATATATATATATATATTAAGTCGGTTTGGTTTGGGTTCGGTTTGACTTTTTTTCTTTTAATACCAAACCAAACCAAGAGTGGTCGGTTTTTATTTCAACCGCCAAACCAACCAAACCAAACCACAAATTGGTTTTTTTTTCGGTTTGATTTGGTTCGTCGGTTTGGTTTGACTTTACGGTTTGACTTGTACACCCATAATCACAGGTTTGCTAAGGTCTCGCAGGCAGCATGATTCTATTTGGGTGATTGTTGATAGAATGACGAAATCAGCCCACTTTCTGTCGGTAAAGACTACCCATTCGGCAGAACATTATGCTAAGTTGTATATTCAAGAGGTAGTTAAACTTCATGGGGTTCCAATTTCGATTATTTCAGACAGAGGTGCGCAAATTACTGCACAGTTCTGGAAATCTTTTTAGAAAGGCTTGGGTTCAAAGGTGAACTTAAGTACTACTTTTCATTCTTAGATAGATGGTCAAGCAGAGCGCACTATTCAGACCTTAGAGGATATGTTGAGGGATTGTGTGATTGATTTCAAAGGTAATTGGGATGATCATCTACCCATTATTGAATTTGCTTACAGCAATAGTTACCACTCTAGCATCCAAATGGCTCCTTATGAAGCTCTTTATGGGAGAAGATGCAGATCTCTTATTGGATGGTTTGAAGTTGGTGATGATGGGTTGATAGGACCAGACTTATTCATCAAGCTATGGAGAAAGTGAAAGTCATTTAAGAGAGGTTAAAAACACTGCAGAGTCGTCAGATGTCCTACACTGATGTTAGGAGAAAGGAGTTAAAGTTTGAAGAAGATGATTGGGTATACTTCAAAATTTCACCCATGAAGGGTGTTTTGAGATTTGGCAAGAAGGGGAAACTTAGTCCCCGGTATATTGGCCCTTACAGAATATCCAAGAGGATTGGCAATGTAGCTTATGATTTAGAGCTACCACAAGAGTTAGCAGCGGTTCATCCGGTCTTTCACGTCTTCATGTTGAAAAAGTGCATGGGAGATCCTTCACTTATCATACCATGGCTAACTGAAGATATTGGTATCAAGGATAGCTTGTCCTATGAGGAGATCCCGGTTCAGATTCTAGATCGCCAAGTCCGCAAGTTGAGGACCAAGGAAGTAGCATCAGTCAAAGTACTTTAGAGGAATCAGTTTGTTGAGGAAGCTACTTAGGAAGCTGAGGAGGATATGAAGAAGAGATATCCACATCTCTTTGAGCTCGGAGAAATTCCAGACCAAGGTACTAATTCTCTTCTTAGTACTCTTTAATTTATATAGTTGATCTGTTAGATTTGATTGTTGGGTGTTTGAGTTGAGTGTTAGATGTTACACCTTAAGCTTAGTAAGAGTAATCTCATTCGAGGATGAATGTTCCCAAGGTGGAGACATTGTAACATCTCACTATTTGAAAGAACTAGAAAGAAGTTAAAATTGGAATAGTCATTTTTGGAAAGAATGAAAAATCTAAAAATTTGTTTAAGTTAAGTCTGAGTTCTAGTCAACTTCAAACGACCATAACCCCTAGCTCGGGATGATTTAGGTGTGTTTACAGATACCATAGGAAAGATCTTGGAATTATCTTTCCAAGACCGCCAAGTTCGCATGATTCCGAGTTCATATGAGTGAGATATTCCCATTGGAAGTTAGGTTGTTTGAATAAGAAAAGTCCAATACGGATTTTGGAAGGGTATTTTGGTATTTTCCATACCCAATGACTTAATTTCATTTTTTGGTAATTAGTTGGGGTCTAAACTAAAGTTGGTCAGTTTACGCTTTTGAGATTTGAGTTAGGGTTTTGAGAGAAAAGAAAATAAAAGGAGAAAGGAGAAGAGAAGGCAAGGAATCGTAAATTCTTAGTTAAGTCTGAGTTCTAGTCAACTTCAAACGACCATAACCCCTAGCTCGGGATGATTTAGGTGTGTTTACAGATACCATAGGAAAGATCTTGGAATTATCTTTCCAAGACCGCCAAGTTCGCATGATTCCGAGTTCATATGAGTGAGATATTCCCATTGGAAGTTAGGTTGTTTGAATAAGAAAAGTCCAATACGGATTTTGGAAGGGTATTTTGGTATTTTCCATACCCAATGACTTAATTTCATTTTTTTGGTAATTAGTTGGGGTCTAAACTAAAGTTGGTCAGTTTACGCTTTTGAGATTTGAGTTAGGGTTTTGAGAGAAAAGAAAATAAAAGGAGAAAGGAGAAGAGAAGGCAAGGAATCGTAAATTCTTGAAGCTAAGGTCGTGGATTTCGTCAAGGGGAGAGCCCTATAAGGTATGTGAGAATTTCATAACGTTGGGTTCGTTCACCCACGTGCCAACCATGTTATTTCAGTGTGAACTCTTTCTAAAAAGGTTAAAAAGTTTGATGTTCTTGATATGTGTTCTTGAATTTGTTTCGTTCTTAAATTGGGCTGAGATTGAGGAGTTCCTGAGACAATTGCGTCAAATTATAGAGTTGTTTTGAGTTAGGTTCTTAGGTACATTTACTATCTGAATCTAAAGAGAATTTGGGAATAAGAACCGAGTTTAGGCGAATTGGGGCTGGAAAATGAAGAAGGAAAAAGTCGGGTGAATCTGGGTACCAGGTCCGCGTCACGGACCTATTCCTCAGAATAGGAAAATTCTTCCTCGCATCGCGGAGCGGTCACGGACCGTTCTACCTCAAAAATTATTTTGCGACCAAATAATTAAATGCATCTCCGCGTCACGAACTTGCTTTCAATCAGTGATTTCTTGATTTTTTTCATGTTTAACTATCTAAAAACACTACTAAACATCATGAGATCTTTCCATCACAAATTACAATCCTTGAATCCATAAGTCAATTCAAGGAAAGTTAAGAGTCAAGTCAAGAGAAGTAAGAGTCAAGTTAAGAGAAGTTCATAAAGTTTTCCAAAAGTCTTTGACAAACGTTTTAACTTTGGTTTCAAGACTTAAACTTTGATGAGTTGAGTAAAGAGTAAGAGAAAAGTTCATTTCTTCAAAGATTATACGGGAACTAAGTATTCCCAAGAGTTAAAAATGCTTTCACATTTGAGCAATAAAGGAAACACTAATTTCCAAGAGAGCTTTTACGCTAAGTTTTGAGTAATTATCTCAAACCAAAGAAAGAGTTTTGTTTCAAAAACATATGAGCTAAGTATATTTTTAAGAGTAGTATTGAGCACCGATATGGGGACGCGGGTTCATAATAACTCAAGTCTCCATAAAACATGTTGCCATCATGGGTAGAAAAGGATCATACTTTTTAGATGATTCCTTAGTATTTTTAGCATAGACTAGTGGATCCACTTAGTTAAGGGTTCTATATGACGGCAAAGTATAGGACAGTTCTGGCAGCGTGGACAAGACGTTGTATCATCACTTAGGCTCATACTGATGGTTGTCGATTAGAGAAACTCCCACAGTATTATATTATTATATATGTAAAGTGAGTTGCTATTGGATTTCTTTAACAAATTGAGTTGCTACTACTATTTTAAATGCTTTGTATAACTGCACCATTATTGTTGTTTTACTTTGCATTTGAGTTAAGTTATGCATGAGTGAGTAAAGCCAAGGTAAGTGTTCCTTTCATATTCGTTCCAAGCTTACGTATGTTTTAGTATTCCTCTCGCATACTCGTACATTCAATGTACTAATGTCATTTGGCCTGTATCGTTTTATGATACAGACACAGGTATCCAGGATCAGCATCCAGCGCCTCGTTGATCCAATTGAGCACTCAGAGTCAATTGGTGGGCCTCTTTTTCTTCCGGAGAACTCCTCTTACTTTGTTTTTAGTATTTTAGTTGTTAGGATGATCGAGGGTCTTGTCCTGATATACCTCTTTGTTTTAGAGGCTTCATAGACGAGTAACAATAGTTCTAGTCTTTCCGTTTTTAGTTGTATACGTTTAAGACTTGAGTTGTCATTTTGGCTATGTTTCATTTTTCTTTAAGACATTACATGAGTTATCCTTTTGAGACTATTTCTTGTGTTTAAGTCTTCCGCTGAATAAGTAAGTCAGGCCAAGGGTTTGCTTGGGGCCAACAATGGTACTTAAGTGCCAGTCCCGCCCAGGGTGTAGGCTCGGGGTGTGACATAAAAATTGCACTACTTACGTGCATTATGATTTTTTTATAACATTTATAGAAAACAAATGTAAGAACTCATGTAACACCTCACAACTCTACTCATAGCATTCGAATCATTCGTCGTAAGTATATGAGCTAGAACCGAGTGATGTCCTACTTGCTCATGTGTTTTAAGGTCTTTTACCAAGTGTATCAAGGGTATCGGGAAGTGATTTAAGGTCATAAGGGATCTCTAACACCACGCCAAGTTCAATGCATTTTTATTGGCTAAGTTTTCACATGAATACATATACGGGTCAACTTGGAACGACATATCTCATAGAACGTAAAGATTTAGCGACCCATAACCTATCAAATTAAAGGTCTATGAGTCTTCTTTCCAATGCCGTAAAGTTTGCATCAATCCAAGTTTAGAGTAAAAAGTTATGACTGATTTACGAGATTCACTCTAACATGATAAAAGCTCCGAGACTCACAGTGAATACGAACCTCATTGTCAACTGGAATAAAATACCGACTTCGAGCTCTTACAAAATATTTGAAGTGTATTTTTTTCCTAAAAACATTCTAGGAGTACTCTAAATGGCCCTAAACATGTAGAAAATCAGTTTTTCATAATCAAAACCCTCTTATGCACTCCTAAATTCCTACACTCAAGAACTTCAAGAAAAACAAGGCTAGAGTTCATCTTCCAAGATTTTTCTTTATGATTCATTACTAAGGTATGTTAGGCTTCAATGAGAGTATTCCTTTTGCTCTCGTGCCTAAATTATTTTGATTATGTAATGAATTATGGTTAAATCTAGGATTTTACCCAATCTTCTTCGAGCTATGATTTTTATGCAAAAGTTAGAGTTTTTAGAAAAGATTATATCAATGACATGTTTTATTATATGATTATGATTTTCCAAGCATGTGTCAAGATTATTTATGAAGTTATGAAATCTATTTTTGAGTATTTTCAGGTTATGTATGATTTCAAGTAAGTTGTCTCGTGTTTAAAGTCATATGCATAAAAGTAAAGATATGTTTATAAAAAAGATATTTGAACACTGCTTCACAACATGTATATATCTTTATGTTAGGTATGCATTCAAGCACACATAAAACTGGTCATAATTAATAATGTTTTAAAAAACATTTTTATGTCATGTGCTTTAACTGTCAATATAATTATAATGACTCGGTCAATCATTTTGCAAAATTTCATAAATTTACTATTTTTCCCTCTTGATATCGACCCCGAGTCTTTTGTGATTGAGTTTGAAAAGTTAGTTTTTAAATTTGAGTTAAAAATTGAGAATTTGGTAATATTGTGGGTTTTAAAGGCTAAGTTTTTAAGGTAGTGGTTTTTGGGGTCTTTTGGAGTTTCGAGTGTCGAAATAGGATTTCGTCGATTCCATCAATTCCTAAATGTGGAATCTAAGTTTTGGGAGTTTTCAATTTTAGTTTCCGAGTCTTTTTGAAGATTTGAAATCCTAAGTTATGAAATTATGAAAATTTAACCTTGGGGTTTACTTTGGTCAAAATTCGGGGTTCGGATGGTCGGATCGGAATTCTGAGAGTTTCGTTAGATTTGGGGGGATGATTCTAGGCCTAGGTGAGGTCTTGGTTGACTTTTAAGAGGTTCCGAGCTTATTTTAGCCTTTTTAGGCATTGAGTCAGTTTCTTGTGATTTTCAAGAACAACGTGTTTCATAAGGAAGGTGTAGGGAGGGGAGTGTTAGATAATGTGAACATCATGCCATACGGGTGGCCTGTGATAAAGTCGAACGTAGCGCTTTCTAGGTGGGGTTAGTTAAGAAATAAAGTTATGCCCTTGCTATCAAATTTAGCTCTTTGGCATGATAGTACATTCTTGATCCTAACACTTATCGTTCAGAAGAATCTAAATATTGTGTTTTAGTCTAAATATGGTAAGCTCTTGATCCTAATATCAGCTATTGATAGTAAAAAGCATACAACTCAACAAGGCAACAATTTAAAAAAATCATTAATGAGAAACTGGCATACAACTAGTTCTTTCGGCATCGTACTTCTAGCATTTTAGATTTTTCATACACCAAATGTATGTCCCCGGTGATGGACAAGTTGAAAAATACAACCATTTCCCGCATTCATGCCATAAGCGTCCAGAACTTTCTCCCATCCACATGTCAAAACATCAAAACCTGATCTGCTATGATAATAGATAGACCACATTCTTTTATCCGCTCTTCGGAGAAAAATAATCCACCTTCCGAGCTTTTTCCTTTTGGTAAATATTTTTGCCAATATTATGGTACTTCCTGCATAGGTATAAAACAGGTCGATATTAAACGATAGAAGAAACAATACACAAACTGGAAAACAAAAAAAAAATCAGCCAAGCACAAGCAATTAATATGGATGAATTGACAACAGGTGATTATGTTCTTTCATGTTTCAGTACATTTTGATCATTCCACAACATTATTGTCAAAGAAAAATGTGTTAGTAATTTTTATGTACAAGAACTTAGTATAAGTGTGTGAAAAAACCTACCGTAAAGTTGACATAAAAATATAACTGATAAAAAAATCTTGTGTTGTCATCTTTGTACAAATCTGAGCAAACCTATTTTTCTCGCCAACAGGATAGAAAGGCAGAAGTAAGTCATGGGGTCGATGAATCTGGGCCAACTAGGCAAAGTAATAAAAAGAGCAACGACCTATGTGGAAGAAACTACCCCGGTTGAGCTGCTTCAAACAACTGATATAAATTCAGTAAAGAAAAGAGAGTAAAACAATTGTTGCATCAGATCCAACTGATGCAGCAAAATGTATGTGACCTTTTCATACTCTGATGCAACAAATGTTTTAGTCCTTTTCTTCATTTATTTATCTCAGTTGTTCGAAACAACTTTACTGGAATGGTTGCTTCCACGTAAGTCCGTGCTCTTTTTCCTCCTTTGCCAATTTCACTATAGAACTTGATCTTCTCACAACTGCTTGTTCCAAATATTTGAACAATGAAGTATTGATTACCCGGAAAATCAAGATGTCCCCCATTTTGTGGTTCGATCAGTTTCACGCCTGCTAAATCGTGTAAGAATGTGTAACCATAATGGTTCACTTGCTATTGAACAAGGATGGCCTAAATTTTCACCACAATATAAAAGCAACATGAAACTATGTTTTTATGTTCGGGTGAAAATTTAAGTTATCCTTGTTCGACGACAAGTGAACCATTATAGTTACACACTCTTACACGATCATTCAGGTGCGAAACTGATCAAGCAAATTTTGCTGGAAAAACTAAAAAAAGGAATTACAAAAATTAAAACTAATTAAAAGGTACCACATATATATATATTTATACATAACACAAATTCTAAGCTAAAATAAATAAATCTATGAACTTAGAATTCTTGGTAGTACACTTGTTTAATACTAAAGATCACATTGTAGTTCACTACAAATTAAGCTTCACAAATATGAAAATACCTTTGTTAAGTATATTTCTTTAAGATCCACACACTAAAAACTTGACAAGTACAAAAGTAAGATCTGAATGATCATTCCAGAAATAATTTTCATTTTTATAGATTTATTTGATTGAATCGGTAGATACCATACCCATCTGTAAAATAACTAAAAAACAAGTCAACCTTACTTATGTTAGACGTCTGAATTATGTCACACAAATAGCAGCAGATATATTTGTTTCGATTTACTAAAGAACTAAGTAGGTCAAAAACGGTTTCTCCAATAAGCAATATAGTGAATGGGGTGAGTAGATGGATACACTTGCATAGTTATACTTGCTTTGTTTGTCATAATCAAAAAGGGGTTTTAAATTGTACAGGTTGGATATTTGGAAAATGAGTATGAAACCTTATGGAAAAATAAATTAAGGTTCGACATGACTTAATTTGCTACTATATAAAGGAATCGATCCACATAATCCTCAGCTATTGAAACTCGTATAAACAGATTTGCAATCAAAGGCCATACATAGCAGTTTCAAAGGAGAGAAAAAAGAAGAACAAGTGATCTAGATTGTTCTTTCTTTCATAATTTTAGTTGTATTAGTGGTATTCCCAATCATTTTATAGATTTCACTTTCTATTTATTTCACAGATTATAGGAATTTTACACATATTATAGATTAAATCTTGATATCTAGTATAAATCTATAAAACACTCCAATAATAATAAGTAGACAAATCACTTTATCTATAGCACCAAGTAAACCTTGTTTGGCTAAACGATTCTTTGGACATTGTTAAACACTAAGGCCAAATATAGAATGTCATATACCTGCATCTACAATTGACGCAAATAAGCACAAATAAATATTATTAATTGGAGTTATAAATAATATTTCAATATATTAAAATCGACATAGGAATAACCAATACCATATCATGTATGTTCCAAAATATAAACAAGATACATTATGAGGCATCATGGACACATCTAAAGTCTTAAGACTCTTTTGCATCTAGGCTACATTGTTATGTCAAAGTTTATTTCATCTTAGATTTGGAATCAAAAATTCATTAGTTCCAATCATTATATAGAGTCCAATATAAATAAAAGTTCAAAAATCAATTAAGAAACACTATTATTAAATTCCTTAAATTCAAGATTAGCAATATAAATTATTGGAATGGAAAAGCAAGTTTTTCATAAAGAGATCGAGAGAATCTGGGATATCTTCAAATGTGATTCATTTACCAAAAAAAACAAAATATATCAGAGAGGGGAAACCAACAAAACAAAATGAAGAAACGAAGGAGAAGGAGCTTACAAAGAATTTCTTCCAAAGCACTCAAGACTTGGTACCTCTGTCAAAATCATCTTGGAATCCACTGCATCCACCGGAAGATACCTCTACAAAATGCAAAAGAAGGTCAAATATTTATAGAATTTGACGGAAAGAAGAATGTAAAGGGAGATAGCTAATTACTTATGTAAGCTGAGAAAGAATATAGGAGATAACGAAGGTAGATTTCAATCACCCACAACAAAAAGAAACGGACAACCATGGTAGTGTTAGCTTCTTGAGATGCAGGAGTAGACAAGGAAGAGAGAAAGGCAGAGAAGAGAGTAAAAGGATAAGAAATAAACCCTACTTTGTAAGAAACTTTATATAACCCTAGCCCGTTCCCTTAATGGACTGGGCCCGGAGTTTTTCGTTTTGCATTTAGTTATTTCATTTGGGATTCTTGGTCCGATTTTGTACATACATTTATTTTGAATAAAGGGGCTTTAATCTCTATCAATGTTATTTTTTAAAAAAACTATATATTACAAATATAGAAATTTTCAATAAGAATAGCGGCATATAACACCAAATGTTCAATATATCATGCAAGTACACATACTTATAGAAAAATAATGTCACATAAAAATTGCACTAATTACGTGCATTATGATTTTTTTATAACATTTATAGAAACCAAATGTAGGAACTCATGTAACACCTCACAACTCTACTCTTAGCATTTGAATGTATATGAGCTAGAACCAAGTGATGTCCTACTTGCTCATGTGTTTTAAGGTCTTTTACCAAGTGTATCAAGGGTATTGGAAGTGATTTAGGGTCATAAGGGATCTCTAACACCATGCCAAGTTCAATGCATTTTTATTGGCTAAGTTTTCACATGAATACATATACGGGTCAACTTGAAACGACATATCTCATAGAATAGAAAGATTTAGCAACCCACAATATATCAAATTAAAGGTCTATGAGCCTTCTTTCCAATGCCATAAAGTTTGCATCAATCCAAGTTTGGAGTAAAAAGTTATGACGGATTTACGAGATTCGCTCTAACATGACAAAAGCTCCGAGACTCAGAGTGAATACGAGCCTCATTGTCAGCTGGAATAAAATTCCGACTTTGAGCTCTTACAAAAAAAAATTGAAGTGTATTTTTTTCCTAAAAACTTTTTAGGAGTACTCTAAATGGCCCTAAACATGTAGAAAATCAGTTTTTCATAATCAAAACCCTCCTATTCACTCCTAAATTCCTACGCTCAAGAACTTCAAGAAACACAAGGCTAGAGTTCATCTTTCAAGATTTTTCTTCAAGATTCGTCACTAAGGTATGTTAGGCTTCAATAACAGTACTCTGTTTGCTCTCATGCCTAAATTATTTTTGATTACGTAATGAATTATGGTTAAATCTAGGATTTTACCCAATCTTCTTCGAGCTATGATTTTTATGCAAAAGTTAGAGTTTTTAGAAAAGATTATATCAATGACATGTTTTATTATATGATTATGATTTTCCAAGAATGTGTCAAGATTATTTATGAAGTTATGAAATCTATTTTTGAGTATTTTCAGGTTATGTATGATTTCAAGTAAGTTGTCTCATGTTTAAAGTCATATGCATAAAAGTAAAGATACGTTTATGAAAAAGATATTTGAGCACTGCCTCACAACATGTATATATCTTTATGTTAGGTATGCACTCAGGCACACATAAAATTGGTCATAATTAATAATATTTTAAAAAACATTTTTATATCATGTGGTTTAACTGTCAATATAATTGTAATGACTCGGTCGGTCATTTTGCAAAGTTTCATGAATTTACTATTTTTCCCTCTTGATATCAACCCCGAGTCTTTTGTGATTGAGTTTGAAAAGTTGGTTTTTAAATTTGAGTTAAAAATTGAGAATTTGGTAATTTTGTGGGTTTTAAAGGCTAAATTGTTAAGGTAGTGATTTTTGGGGTCTTTTGTAGTTTTGAGTGTCGGAATAAGATTCCGTCGATTCCATCTGTTCCTGAATGTGGAATCTAAGTTCTGAGAGTTTTCAATTTTAGTTTCCGAGTCTTTTTGAGGATTTGAGATCCTAAGTTATGAAATTATGAAAAATTTAGCCTTTGGTTAACTTTGGTCAACATTCGGGGTTCGGATGGTCGGATCATAATTCCAAGAGTTTCGTTGAATTTGGGGGGATGATTTTAGGCCTAGGTGAGGTCTTGGTTGACTTTTAAGAGGTCCAAACTTATTTTAGCCTTTTAAGGCGTTGAGTCAGTTTCTTATGATTTTCAAGAGCAACATGTTTCATAAGGAAGGTGTAGGAAGGGGAGTGTTAAATAACGTGAACATCATGCCATAGGGGTGGCCTGTGATAAAGTCGAACATAGCGCTTTCTACGTGGGGTTAGTTAAGAAATAAAGTTATGCCCTTGCTATCAGATTTAGCTCTTTGGCATGATAGTACGTTCTTGATCATAACGCTTGCCGTTCAGAAGAATCTAAATATTGTGTTTTAGTCTAAATATGGTAAGCTCTTGATCCTAATATCAGCAGCTATTGATAGTAAAAAGCATACAACTCAACAAGGCAACAATTAAAAAAAATCATTAATGAGAAACTGGCATACAACTAGTTCTTTCGGCATCGTACTTCTAGCATTTTAGATTTTTCGTACACCAAATGTACGTCCCCGGTGATGGACAAGTTGAAAAATACAACCATTTCATGCATTCATGCCGTAAGCGTCCAGAACTTTCTCCCATCCACATGTCAAAACATCAAAACCTGATCTACTATGATAATAGATAGACCACATTCTTTTATCGTCTCTTCAGAGGAAAATACTCCACCTTCCGAGCTTTTTCATTTTGGTAAATATTTTTGTCAATATTCTGGTACTTCTTGCATAGGTATAAAGAAGGTCGATACTAAACGATAGAAGAAAAAATACACAAACTGGAAAACAAAAAAAAAAATAAGCCAAGCACCAGCAATTAATAAGAATGAATTGACAACAGGTGATTATGTTCTTTCATGTTTCAGTACATTTTGATCATTCCACAACATTATTGTCAAAGAAAAATGTGTTAGTAATTTTTATGTACAAGAACTTAGTATAAGTGTGTGAAAAAACTTACCGTAAAGTTGCCATAAAGATGTAACTGATAAAAAAATCTTGTGTTGTCATCTTTGTACAAATCTGAGCTAACCTATTTTTATCGCCAGCAGGATAGAAAGGCAGAAGGAGAGTCACGGGGTCGATGAATCTGGGCCAACTAGGCAAAGTAATAAAAAGAGCAACGACCTATATGGAAGAAACTACGCCGGTTGAGCTGCTTCAAACAATTGATATAAATTCAGTAAAGAAAAGAGAGTAAAACAATTGTTGCATCATAGCCAATTGATGCAGCAAAATGTATGTGACCTTTTCAGACTCTGATGCAACAAATGTTTTAGTCTTTTTCTTCATTTATGTATCTCAGTTGTTCGAAACAGCTTTATTGGAATGGTTGCTTCCATGTAAGTCCGTGCTCTTTTTCCTCCTTTGCCAATTTCACTGTAGAACTTGATCTTCTCACAACTGCTTGTTCCAAATATTTGAACAATGAAGTATTGATTACCCGAAAAGTCAAGATGTCCCCCATTTTGTGGTTCGATCAGTTTCACGCCTGATTAATCGTGTAAGAGTGTGTAACCATGATGGTTCACTTGCTATTGAACAAGGATGGCCTAAATTTTCACCACAACATAAAACCATGCTTTTATGTTCGGGTGAAAATTTAAGTCATCCTTGTTCAACAACAAGTGAACAATTACAATTACACACTCTTACACGATCATTCAGGCGTGAAACTGATCGAGCAAATTTTGATGGAAAAACTGGAAAAAAAAATTACAAAAATTAAAACTAATTAAAAGATACCACATATATATTTATACATAACGCAAAATAAATAAATCTATGACCATGTCTTAAAATTCTTGATAGTACACTTGTTTAATACTAAAGACCACATTGTATTTCACTACAAATTAAGCTTCACAAATATGCAAATACCTTTGTTAAGTATATTTCTTTAAGATCCACACACTAAAAACTTGACAAGTACGAAAGTAAGGTCTGAATGATCATTCCAGAAATAATTTTACATTTTTATAGATTTATTTGATTGAATCGGTAGATACAATACCCATCTGTAAAATAACTAAAAAACTAGTCAACCTTACTTATGTTAGACGTCTGAATTATGCCACACAAATAGCATCAGATATATCTGTTTCGATTTATTAGGAACTAAGTAAGTCAAAAATGATTTCTCCAGTAAGCAATATGGTGAATGGGGTGAGTAGATGTATACACTTGCATAGTTATACTTGCTTTGTTTGTCATAATTAAAAAGGGGTTCTAAATTGAACAGGTTGGATATTTGGAAAATGAGTATGAAACCTTATGGAAAAATAAATTAAGGTTCGATATGACTTAATTTTCTACTATATAAAGGAATCGATCCACAAAATCCTTATCTATTGAAACTCGTAGAAACATATTTCCAATCAAAGACCATACACAACAGTTTCCAAGGAGAGAAGAAAGAAGAACAAGTGATCTAGATTGTTCTTTCTTTCATAATTTTAGTTGTATTAGTGTTATTATTGAGTTGTAATAATTTTATTTCTAATTACAAATATGTGATTAAAATCAACTATACACTCAAAATAACTACTTTAAACTAATTTAAGAAAACAAGTGTATCATACATTATCATAATTCATAAGCAACATTCGTTAATTTATTTTTAAAGAAAGAGAGAACCCTCTTACCATGAATCAACAGACAATCCTTCTTGCACTCATCATGATATAGTATGCTTCTGCAAGAACTTCTAAATCCTACAAAGTGTATGAAATTATATACCAACTAGAAATTTAAATTTAGAAAAACAATACTAGTAAAAATAACTGATGAAATGGTGGACCAAGACATATTAAGATGTCAAAAATAAATGATGCAACACTACACTATCTAGGCAACTAATTAAGTTTCATCTTGATTGTCCATCTCTCTTTTGCAAATTCATTAAACCACCTTATTCTTGATATGTCATATAAAGAAAAGGGGGGGGAGGGGGGGGGATAGAAGTTTAACATAATCAATTAAAAAACACTAATATTAAATTCCATATATTCAAGATTAGTAATATAAATTATTGGGATGGAAAAGCAAGCATTTCATAAAGAGATCGGGAGCATCTGGATATCTACACCTCTAATTCATCTACAAAGAACAAAATACATCAGAGAGGGGGAAGAAACAAAATAAAATGAAGAAAGGAAGGAGAAGAAGCTTACAAAGGATTTCTTCCAAAACACTAAAGACTTTGTACCTCTGTCAAAATCATCTTGGAATTCACTGCATCTACCAGAAGATACCTCTACAAAACGCAAAAGAGTGTCAAATATTGATAGAATTTGAAGGAATGAAGGATGTAAAGGGATGTAGCTAATTACTTCTGTGAGCTGAGAAAGAAGAGAAGAGATAACATAGGTAGGTGTCAATCACCCACAACAAAAAGAAATGAAAAACCATTGCAGTGTTAGCTTCTTGAGATGGAGGAGGAGACAAGGAAGAGAGGAAGGCGGAGAAGAGAGAAAGAGGATAACAAAAAAAAAACCTACTTTGTAAGAAACTTTTATAAAGCCCTGGCTAGTTCCCTTAATGGATTGGGCCCGGAGATTTTTTGTTTTGCTTTTAATTTATTTCTTTTGGGCTTCTTGGTCCGATTTTGTACATACATTATTTTTTTAATAAAGAGGCTTTAATCTCTAAGAAATTTATTTAAAAAATAAAAACATTAAATTAAATTATATAACAAATATAGAAATTTTCAATAAGAGTAGCGTCACATAACACCATTGGTTCAATATATCATGCAAGTACACCTTATAGAAAAATAATGTCATATTATAATTGCACTGATTAAGTGCATTATGATTTTTCTATAACATTTATAGAAAAAAAATGTAGGAACTCATGTAACACCTCACAACTCTACTCTTAGAATTTGAATCGTTTGTCGTAAGTATATGATCTTGAACCGGGTGATGTCCTACTTGCTCGCGTGTTTTAAGATCTTTTACCAAGTCTATCAAGGGTATCAGATGTGATTTAGGGTCATAAGAGACCTTTAATATCAAGTCAAGTTCAAAAGATTTCTATCAGCTAAGTTTTCGTATGTGTACAAATAAGGGTCAACTTCAAACGACCATATCTCTTAGAATATGAAGATTTAGGCGGGTCATAACCAAACAAGTAAAGGGCTATGGGTCATCTTTCCAACGCCATCACGTTTGCATCAATCCAAGTTGAGTTAAAAGTTATGACTGATTTATGAGAGACACTCTAACCTAGTAGAGGCTTTGTGATGGCTTCGCGACATAGAGTGAATACGGACCTCATTGTCTACTGAAATAAAATTCTAACTTCTAGCTCTTATAATTTATTTATTTTAAGGGTATTTTTGTTCTAAAATCATTTAGGGAGTCATCTAAATGACCCTAATCATGTAGAAAATTAGTTTTTCATAATAAAAACCCTATCATTCATTCCAAAATTCCTACTCTCAAGAACTTTAAGAAATACCAAGGTTAGGGTTCATCTTTTAAGATTTTTCTTCAAGATTCGTCACTAAGGTATGTAAGGATTCTGAAACGACCCCAAAAATGCCCGAAAATGTGCTTCGGAAACACCTATAATTGTAATTTCCATATATCTCAAAATCCGTGCATGATTTCGGAAATTCGACTTCATATTCTTATTCATGGGGTCAAATTGAGTGGGAAATGGGTCTAACCCGAATTTTAGAGCAACCGTATCAAAATCCAAAATTTCCAAGTGAAG
>NW_006238986.1:1441075-1465513 GCF_000226075.1 Solanum tuberosum | reverse complement strand
TTTTTTTCTTTTTAGTTATGTTTTGACTATGAGGGTGAGCCCGGTAGTTTGTCTTGGGCCCCACTAAGTACCCATGTTTAGAGGTGGTGTTGGACAAGTTGTGTATTATGCTTGAGCTTGACTCATCTATGGTATTTATGTATCATTCCTTTTTTTTTCTCTTGCTCCCTTAGTCCCGATTTCCCCCTTGATTATGCTTATCGCTTATGGTCATTTAATTGCTTCCGCGACCAAGGATGTGTAATGATACGCTATGAGGCTTGTTTGGGGTTCCTTCGGGTTCCCCATTCGCCGGTCACGTCTAGGCCCTAGGCTTGGGTTGTGACAGATTCAATGATAATATTCCTTTCGCTCTCATGCCTAACTTATTTTCATTATATAATGAATTATGTTTAAATCTAGGGTCTTACCCATTCCTCTTCAAGCTATGATTTTTATGCAAAAGTTAAAGTTTTTATGAAAGATTTCTCATGCATATAAATGAACTGATTCTGGGAACGTGCTTTGCAGCTTTATCCCCAAAATTTAATCGTCTACGATATCGTAAATGATAAATTTGGTACAATATATTATAGGACTTTCTTTGTGCTATGAACAAAAAATCAAAACATACAAAAAAGAATACGTTATCAATTATCTTACAGCAACATATATACACAAAGATTCTATGATGATGATAAAATTTTGTACTAAGTTATCTAACATTATGAAAAAAGTTGATTCCCTAATGTCCTTATGTTCTCATCTGCATTAATATATCAATGGTAAATAATGATTTTTTGTATCTATTTGATAACTGTCATTTGAATTTAGTTAATACTAATTAATATAATATTGAATGCAACTTTTAAAATTCTTCTCCTTTTAGTGTACTGATAATAAAAAGTTGTTAGAATTTTAAAAATGTAACTGAAGTTGGATAAACCTCAAATAAATATGGAAGCATACATTTAGATTACATGATAAATTATGAGTTAAGGATATAAAATAAATTAGCTACATTGAAATGCCAATAATTTCAATAGATCAAATACACCCTTACATGTTTTCTTAATAACTATCGTTCCAGTAGATCAATATACCGCTACATATGTTATTAATAACTATTATTTAGAATAATATTTTTTCCTATTCCAACTACATCATTAATTTGGTCCTCTAAAGTTTTACTCTTACAAGAGTAACTTTTATGACATAGTCCTTACTCATAATATTATAATCAATTAGATAATTAATAGGTCACTTTGTAATTTACAAATGATTATGGCGACTTTATGACTCTTTAGCTTGCAATTAAGTTAGGAGGTGAAAAGGTTCTGCAAATATTTTGATTAATTAATATTTACTTTATTAGATATTTTATAATATTTTAGATTAGGATATGGATAAAATGATATTTCAACTATTAAGTTTGTGGCTTCCCACTTAGTATGATATGATATGATATTAAAATGAAATACATGTTTTATTATATGATTATGATTTTGCAAGCATTTGTCAAGATTAATTATGATGTTATGAAAGCTACTTTTGAGTATTTTCAGGTTATGCATGATTTCAAGTAAGTTATCTCATGTTCAAAGTCATATGCATAAAAGTAAAGATATGTTTATGAAAAAGATATTTGAGCACTGCCTCAGTAACACTATTATTTTGTAACACCTCAGAACTTGGAACTTGGGTTGGAAAGGAAAAAGTTGCAGAAAATAATCGTGTGCCAATTTTACGAGGCTGTCTACAGTCCATAGAAAGCAATAGTAGAAAGGGACCTAAATTTTGAAAAAAAATGTCGAGTATCTAATAAGTGTTTACGGTTCAACAAGACGGACCCTAGAAGCTTCTACGAGCCGTAGGAAATGCCCTTCGAAGGATTCCAGACATAGAAAAAAATTGAGGAACTGTTGGATCCTACGAGAGGGTCCTACTACGGACCTTAGAAAATCCCACGATTCATAAGAAGGGTCTCATGGAAAGTGTTTTGGCAGTTGAGTCCTACTACTTACCTACGGTTGGCCGGTACAGATCGTAGAAATTTTTATGAGTCATAGGTGGTAGAATCGATTCAGTAGTTTTAAGAAGGGTATTCAGTCCTTTCCCACCCCTTCTAAGTCTAAATCCCGACATTTTTACACTTAATTAAGGGTTTAGACAATATTGACCAATCCTTTTATGTTCATTAACACCTCCAAGACCTAGAGCAAGGATCCAAAAGGAGAAAGTTAGGATTTTCAAGCCAATCTCTGAGTCACGCCAAGAACATAATTCTCCCAGGTATGTAAGGATATTCATAGTGATGGAGCTGAGTTCATCCTCACACCCTACATATCAATTCAGACGGTAAGAGTTTAATTTAAGGTTATACCCTTAGTTTCGAGAATTCTCGATATGAGTTATGTTTTCGATTCTGAATTCTAAATTCTTGATTTTGAGTTGCTATATATTATGCATTGAGATCTTTGAGTTGTTGTTCATGTTTATATGCTCACATGAACCTTATTTACTAAGTTTCCGTTGAGAATCTTTTGATCAAATATTTTTCCCTAAATTTATTTTAATAAGTTACAACTGAGTTCAAGAGTAAAGTATAAATCTTGAATAGAGTTTAAGGGGATTAGATGATTCCTAAATATATCATTTTTACATTGAGAAAGAGAGCAATTTTTTCATAAAAGTGTAAGTGTTTCTCAGACAGAGTTATTACAGAGCAGTTACCTCTTAAAGAGGCCCTATTGAAAACTTATCTCAACCCAGAGAGAGTATTTTTACTTGAGCATCGAGTTTTATATTTTTGGAGTAGTATTAGCACCGATATGAAACAGAGTTCAGACTGTTAGGAAAAGACACAACAAAACTTTAAGAACAAAGGCCGAAAGTAAAAGTTCTCGATATGTGCTGAAATCTCAGATTTTCTGTATATTTTTAAATCAAAAGCAAAGTATTGTCTTTTGAATAGGCTTACAAATAAACAAACCACTAAGTCACTAAGTTGACCACTACTCCACTAACTAAGCAACAACAATCTTATATCAGAAAACTAGAAAATAATACAGCATGACTGCTAACAGCCCAAGGAAATAGGAAACTACTAACAAATTAAATGTGACCAGGTCATACTTTGAATCAGTCTTCAATACAGATAACTCACATTCCCCATAAATCACATAGCCAATGTAGGTTAGGATCTCACCGACTTTCGGGCGACTCCTCAGTGTCTTTGAGTAGGACCTTTATAGTGGATCCATGAGTTTAGTTTGTTCTATACCCCTTCAAGGCAAGGGCAGTTCTAACAGCGTGGGAAAGACATTGTATCATCACGAGGCTCATAGTAACGATTGTCGATTAGAGAAACTCCCTAATAAAGTAAAAAGTAAATTTTATCATACTTATATATATTGTTCAGTGAGTTAGCACCTTTTATTGTGAAGCTTTAAATGAATTTATCTCATTATTAATTGATGTGATACACACTTGGCACGGTTTAGTATATCTCAAATATATGGGTTGTAATACATAATACATAGAGTACTAGTAAGTTTGGTAAATGTGTAGTTTTGATAGTCATGTTGTCCTACAAAATTAAAATAACTTATTTTTTAATGAAACTATTTTCAGCATTTGTTTAAAAACTTATTTATGTTAGTATTCAAAAATGTCACAAGTTTTTTACGAAAAGTTTGGCCATACACTTTCTTCATTCTTTAAAATAAATATTTAAAATAAATACTTTAAAGTTTTAATCTAAATAAAAGTTGGTCAAATATGCAATTAGTAAGTCAATATTATCTGAAATATAAGTTCAATTTGAAGGTTCGACAATCGAGTCCTTATCATCCGTTTCCATCCAACTTCTACTTTTTCATAGATACCAAATCTAGCCAAATCATCAAAAATATTCTTCAATCTGTTAATATCGTGATGAAGTTACATGTGTATGAATATTTTTTAAAAAGATAGGATAGAGGTAGGGTTGGGAATTATCGGAATCAAACCCGTGAAAGTTCAAGTAGCCAACCAAACTTAGTTTGACATGCCCTTTTAGTATCACATATGATCTTCATTTCTAGAGAAAAAAAATAAAAGAAAAGAAGTCCAAATTTGTACTTGGAAGTCATTCATGCCTATAATCTATAAATATCCTCTTTTTAAAAAATAAAAAACTTTATCTAAAATGGAAAACAATTCAAGAGCTCCTAGAGACATAGGAAACTCAACTGTACATTTGTGAACTGAAAATCTGAGAATGTAGTGTTCTAAACACGCTCTCCACAGAAGTAGAATCAATGTCAAAACCATAACTCTTGCCCCCATACTGCAGATAAAGGTAACCTTTAGAGGACGAGGGTGGAGGTAAAATTTCAGATATCTCTAAAAACTCTCCTGTTGTAGGAGGCCCCGGTGTCTCTCTCTTCTTCGAGTAATAAACATCAGCAAGAAGAAGCCAAATAAGATCAGGATCTATTGAAGCCAGTCCAGCAAGGGCATTAATAGATGCATCTCGTAGGCCTACAACACCGCTGCATGCTATCCCAACTACAAGACCACTGACCTTTTTCAGAACTGCTTCCAGTGCTGAAGCACTATATTTATTCCGAGCAAGATCTGCAAGCATGTTCAGCACTGCAGCCTGTACCTTTAGATCAGAAATCTCAGCTGCTGAATCTTCTGAAGATGCAGAACTACCTCGGTATGGAAGTTTCAAGTGAGTCTCCTCTAAAGACCCTGGGGATCTCTTTTGAAATGGTGAAGTACTTAAAAAGCTCCATAAGTGTTTCCCATCTGTATGGAAACGCCGAGTAAAGAAGTCGCCGCCACATATTTGCACGATATTACTAATTGTATTTGTACATCTTCGAACCGCCTGCTTATCAGTGAACAAGAAACCACTAATCAGATAACAGTTCTATTGGTGGGGATAGAACTACCATGAAAAAAACTTCTAATTCTCTCTGCTTTACCAGTTCTTTTCATTTCATTGGGTGGGGATGGGGAAAGGGTGTAGCAAGGACCAAAGGTCGTACAACCAAGAAATATAAATTGGAGGGGTGTATCTACAATCCCTCCCAATCTGAAAAAATTCTATTTACTCAGTCATACTACAGATTTCATTGTCTGGATGTCGAATGATAATCAAATTTCATCTTCAGATATCTTGAGGACTCTAATGGTGGCCCATTAATAAAACTGTAGTTGAACTCGTGCAATAAAGAGAACAGTGGAACCTTAGTCATTGGACATAGATTTGCCTATTGCTACCAACATCTGATCCATGCATGAAAGCTCAAATTGGACATATTGCATTTATGCACTCGTCCATCCATTATGTATTCAGTTATTTCATCTTAACTACTTATCATCTGCATCTCCCTAATCCAAACCATAATAGGAACTTCTAAAACTCTATTGATTTCCAGTTGTGCTTCCCCAGCACATCTCATACTTATAGTTAATAGTCAAATAAAAAAAATAAAAAGTTATCAAGCAAGTATAGATTAGTAGGTTTCCAGAGAATAAATATGTTAAAATCACTCACCAATGGACTTTTATTTCGAAGACAGGAAACCAAAAAAGGCCACACTTTATTGGCTGCAGGGAGCAGTCTGTTCTCGGTAGTTTCATCAGCATCAACATCTAAAGCGTCCTTAAGACTATTAAATGAACACATATGAGCCACATGTTCAATTGCCTCTTTGATTTCCTTCTCATGCTTGTAGGCATCCTCCACTTTGGCTACTGTCAAAAATACATCCTAAAGACATTTGGAACAAAATGAATCAAAGGAAACTTCTATAACAATATTTCAGTAATTAAATAAACAGTTGTTCCTCTAGTAAGAAAAAAAAGGCAGTTGTTCCTTCAAGGAATTACAATATATGCAGAGCATTCAATAAAATATGAGAGTGGATAGATGAGAAAACCATGGCAAATTGAGAGAGAAGTGTATAATGAATCCTCAGACCGCAACTTAGACCTTCTGTCAGAAGAGTCAATAAAATATCTATAAGAAACAAGACTGACCAACTAAGACGAGTTATAGTAGGAGAAAAGGAAAGTGGTGTAAGAGGGACTGGGCAGTAAAGTTATCTTATCGCGAATAGGCATGATCTTATTTTTACTGAGCAGGAATGGGATTGAGGTTTGGGATTTCCTAAGGTCCATGCAGTCCTAACTGCAGATGCAAGTGAATATATCTGGAAGAAATGGATAATATGTTTTTGCATTAGGATAGAAGGTTCAGCATTTTAAGAACTTATCTAGTATTGTAACCTTTTCGTTGTGAAGTTTCTTAATTGCGACACGGAGAGTAAAGATCAAAAACATACATCAACTATATCAAGTGCTACCAAGGATGCTGCTTGATTCGCTGAAGCAAGTAATGGAGTAGCAGCTGTTAAACATGAACCTGCAATAGATCCAACCGTTTGTCTAAACCTTCTAAAGTCATTCATTTTGAACAGCATAGTCTCCCACTCTATTTGCATATGAACATCACTAGTGTAGATCAGCATCCCTATTAAAAGAAGAATACCAACATCAGATGCCCATGGCAGTCACTTGGGTTAATAGGGACATGAACTCCAAATAAGGCAGACAACCCCAAAGTTTCAATATTATGTACGGAGTGTTCTTCAAACATGATTCAACACCAAAGAAAAATTGATACTCAAGAATAAGATATCACCATAATTCAGGTCAACATCATGGAGTCAAACAGAAATTACTAATATTATTATGTTTCTGTCATTGCTTGCAATTGGTAATCTCAAAATTTTATTCAGATAAATGCAGCTGTTTAAGCACTCCATAATAAGCTTTATCATAAAATCTCCTTCTGGATGCAATGGATAAAAGAAAACTTTTACTATGCTCCTATTTCAGTATACTTTTGTGAGAGCAGAATACTTTCAGTATAATCTTTTTGTCAAAGATCCCCTTGTTGTCAGTAAAGTGCCTTCTCTGCATGTTTTACTGAGCCACAAAGAGAGCTGTTCTGGTCAGACAAGCACAACTAGTACACTGAAAAGTTAAGTGGCCAGATTGATAATTGGAATGGACAGGATAAAATCATGTCAGCTAATAAAAAATACCCTTACATGGGAAAACACTGTATCAGATAGAGATTGCAGTAAAATTTGAGCACTGCAGCCACAAAAAGCAAGATATTGTCTTATGTTGTATTGTCCTAAAACTATTTCATACAAGCAGCAAATAATATTTATGTTTTATTGGCTAATCAATAACTATAGGTGAAGCAAAATTAATATCTATTTTTTATGGTCACACCGATCCTCATACGAAATTTACTTTTATTCACAATAATATATTTCCCTATCAATCCATGTGAACTTTCTTTGAATATGCAATTGTTGTTGCAAATGCCTTCTCACCTCTAAAAAAACACAATAGAGAAATAAAAGGCGGGAAATAATACATCATCATACATTTAAACCAGTTAAATAATGATCTAATTATACACACAAAACCAGTTAAGCAACTACTAAACCCAATAATAACATTGACTTACAAGATATGAGTTGTAGCTCATTAGCCTTACAATAATTAAGTTTAGCAATTAAGGTCTTTCATAATTTTACTAACAGGAATCACGTTAAAGGTCAATTTTGGTAGCCTTAATAAAAATGACAGAATAATAGACGTGGTTGGTTGAACAATTCCAAATCCAATACTATCACAAGTTGATCCATCAGCTATAGTAATTGGAGAGGGTTCTTTGTGTGATCGTAAGTTAGAAAAATTATTAGGATTACCTGTCAGTGACGTAATCCAACACTGGAGTACAAGTTCAGTGACGTAACGCATTAAACGGTGGTGGAAGTGAAGATCGATACACAAGTCATACCCAACAGAGGAAGTTTCAAGTATCTTGAGTCTGTAACCAAGGAAATGAGGAGATTGATGATGATGTCGCACATCACATTGGAGCAAGGTGGGTGAAATGGAGGTTGGTATCCAAGGTACTGTGATAAGAATGTGTCACCAAGGCTTAAAGGTAAGTTCTACGGAGTGGTGGTTATACCTACTTTGTTGTATGGAGCAAAATATTTTTTTTTGAGAAGGGTATGGAGCAAAATATTGACCAATCAAGAACGTACACGTTTAGAAGATGAAGGTAGCTGAGATGAGGATGCTCAAATGGATGTGCAGGCATACTAGGAGAAATAGGATCAGGAACGAAGTTATACAAGATAAGGTGGGAGTGGCCTTCATGGAGGACAAGATAAGAGAAGCGAGGCTGAAATGATTTGAGCGTGTGAAGAAGAGTGTCATGGATGCACCTGTAAGGAGGTGTTTGAGGCTGGTTGTAGCAGATTTTACGAGAGATAGAGGCAGTGTTATCAAAGGCGTGCTTTAAGCGCGCTTAAGCCTTGAAGCGAGGCTCAAAACATGTTGAGCGCTTCGCCTCGCTTTATGTGTGCTTCAATGTCGTCATCAAGGTTCCAAGGCAAACTTTTCCTTGCCAATAAGCCTCTTATGAAGAAGTGACACTAAACAATTGATATTTCACTTTATCATAAAAAAAATTCAATTTCTTTGGTCATAAATGTATCATTCATGTTTATAATTATTAGTCTTGCACTAAACATATATATTTGTATTTTTTTTCTCCCTTTGCACCTTTTGTCATTAAAGCCCACGCTTTATTTGCGCTTTGCGCTTAAAGCCCCCACAGACCTTAGAGCTTTTTTGCGCTTTTCACCTTTGATAACACTGGATAGAGGTAGGCCGAAAAAGAACTGAGTGGAGGTAATTAGAGTGGACATGGCACATCGTCAACTTACTAATGGCATGACCCTAAATAAGAAGGTATGGAGCTTCAGGATTAGGGTAAAAAGTAGTAGATAGCCGAGTGTTGTAGTACTTCTGTCAGGGAGAGGCAGGGGGTAGTCAACTGTTTTCCCATCTTCTCCGTATTTAGTAGTATTAGTTAGTATTTGTGTAGTATCCTATTCTTCAATTTTTACAACTATATGTTGCTTCATTTGCTTTGTTTATCTTGTTAGTTTGTTGTCATTATTTTCCTTCAATCCTGTTTTGTTTACACTTCCTTTGAGCTGAGGGTCTACCGAAAACAGCTTCTCTACCCCACAGAGTTGTCATTATTTTCCTTTCAATCTTGTTTTGTTTACACTTCCTTTGAGTCGAGGGTCTACCGAAAACAGATTCTCTACCCCACAAAGATAAGGGTGCGTACATTCTACCCTCCCAGACCACTTGAGAGATTACACTTGGTATGTGGTTGTTGTTGTTGTTGTGTGTGTGTATATATATTATCCAATTGTAACATGATTCCATGGGTACATACCAGATTCTGACGACCCCTTGCCAACACTTTCATCACTATATGAACCTGAATCATCAAAAAGCTTTTCTTTCCTCTTCTCCAGGTTCAGCTTTCTAGATTTCACATCCTCACAATATGACTTTGTTTGATCCAGCAAAGCATTAGCCTCCTGCTTTGATGCCTTAACTATTTCTGCCATTGCCTGAAGAATAGAGGAAGATTATAACCAGACAACTGAATAAAGGAGAGCACCACATCTAATTATCAGAATTTCAAGAAATCTAATAGACTAATACTAGCACAACTCGCAACAAATTGGCACTAAAGCATCAGAGTAATGTAATTTCAAAAGGTCTGATGCAGAGACTCATGAACTAAGTGAGCTTCCTTTCCAGGCAAGACAAAAGGAAATGGACTTTTTAATTATAAGACACTGAATATGACTAAAGACGACTGACTGCTATCCTTCCACTATATCTATCAACAGCAAGTGCTTATCAAATTAGAGTACAGCAAGCAAATATAAGAATGACCTTCAAGAAGGGAATGGTCAAATCAGGATGTTGATGCCTTCCAAGAATTTCAAGCTCCATGGAAACAGCACGCATCTGCACAAATCACAATGTCATTTGTGAAGATATTGCATCTTAAACTAAAAAATAAACATACATCCGACCATGTCCATATATGCAGACACAATAAAACATACAATGAGAACTACAACAACAATTATGCCTCGTTTCAGAACTAGTTAAGTTTGGAGACATAACAAAACAGAACGAGTTAGGAAAAAAAGGGTCATTTGTTGATTCCAATTTTCAAGATATCATTGTTGAGACATACTGGCTCTTCCAATAAAGGCAATATACTGTGACCCACTCCTATGTACGAAAGCATGGCAGCTAGTACATTTGGTACATCCGGGTTAAGCTCCAGAGAGCGCAGCTGCCTGCATATTGAATCAATTATATAGTCTGAATTTTCTATAACCAAGTGTCCAACCTGCAAGAAGATACATAATTAGTGGATAACCTTCAGAAGACACAGTGTAAGAAATCCATGGCTTCTGCTTACTGTTGGATAGTCATGCATTGTGGCGATAATGTGTAACACAGCATCAGATGCACTTCTAATTTGGAAGTGAGAGCAAATAAGATTGTGAAGCAACATATAAAGAGATGAATGAAGAAATCCTGATGAAGAAAAATCTCTCCCAACGCACATAGAAAAGATGCCAATTCCATCAATAATAGCCTGTTTGACAATAGCAAAACAAATATCAGTATGATATCTAGCCACTAGCAAAGACGTTGATAAGATAAATAACACATGAAACCACAATCATAACAAGAGATGGAAAAGATGAATTTCCTGGTGCAACATCACATTGTCATTAAAGAAGTGTGAGCTAATGTTTGCATCCTCACAATCATATTGTTGTAAAGCAGATGTATGCTCAACGGGCAGATTCCATATTTCAGGGGATAGGTATTCATGTAATATACTGCCAATGCAGTCAACTAAATGACTCCTTTCTCCCTTAACTTGGCAAATCTTCCAAGCAGATCCCTTTGTTGTAGATTGTTCAATTTTCTGATGTTGACTTGCATCTTCTTGATATTTCTTATTTTCTTGTGGTTCCATTACATATGCTCTAAACATTCTGTTAAAGTCATCAAGTGCTTGATCTGACAAACCAAATATCAACTCATTCAGGATACACACAGCTGTACTGGCCTGACGTACTAATTGTCCTGAAGTAATCCTGCTGTACCAAGATTGCCAACTTTCTTCACTGTATTCCTTCATCCGTATTTCAGAAACCAATTTCCGCAGGTTCTCCAATGGCAAGTCAATGATGACAGAGAGAGGTCCTTCACTTCGAGGGTCTAATCAAAAGAGACGCAACTGATAAAGTTACAAGTTTAGGTCGGGAAGGAAGTAACTATTTTGTAAAAGTTAAGGAAAAACAACCTGCAAATAAAGATAAGCCTACAAGTCGAAGGATCCCAGCTACAGAATGGTACAGCTTCTGGCTGCCAACATAAACAAACCAAGGCGGCAAGCGCGGCAGCTGATGTTCATTCTTTATACTTTCCGTGGTATGTACTCTTCTATTTTGATTCTTTCTACTTCCCAGATTGTCAGAGTCAGCAGCTCTAACAGCTCTTATCTCTGCTATGGAATGCATGAACCCTGATGAGGAACGCTTTGCTGCAACATTCTTCTCAAGGGGACCAGCAAAAACTGAATTTTGACTCAGACAGAGGGCTAAAACATCCAAGAATTGAGCAGTTCTCACCTACACATTCCACTGAAAGGCATTACACTTAACATCCAATCAAAAGAACTAATGACTAGCACTAATGTTAGAAAGGAAAGTATCGCAGTGACATAAACATGATAAAGCACATGGGTTAGAAAGGTAAATATTGCAGTGACAGTACCAAGATAAAGTACACAAAGAACACGGTATTGAAGCAGTTATGACTATCATGAAGTTCTGGGTCTCAAGAGATGTTTATAGATATGAAACAGCATTCTATCAAAGAACCATGAAAAAGCTGCCTCAATATGAAAGAATAGGCAGGAGTGTAAGGACTGAGACGGCTTCCCCTGGCATCGTTGTACTGAGGCAAAGATATTACATGGTTCTAGATGACCCTCATAATCAAAAATCTAACAGTCAAAAGAAGATGGTAGAAGTAGGTGACCATTTTCATGAGAGAGGGACGAGCAAGTGACAAATTGGGAAAAAAATATAGGCAGGCCTTCGAAGCACCAGACAGATAGACAAATGGGCAATCTGATGGATAGATTACGGTTTCGTCAATATCCGCAAGCTATCACAGGCGGGGGAGGGGTACCAGGCAGGGCATAGATAGCAGCATAGGATCCGATTTGGCATCAGCGGCTTCGTGCCACACTGGAGTAATCCAATATGTGGTTACGCAACTGAATGAACATATGAAATAAAGGCAGGCAGTATGAAATGTAGCGAACTCTATGATACGGAGATAACCAATCAGACACATTAGAGTACGCAAATGAGGGCTTATGAAGCGCAAGGAAGCATGAGGAACTGATGAATGGAAGTAAAAACATTCCACATATAAAGACAAGAACTAGGTGATGTGCCATAATACTGTGATACATATATTTCTCTTTTCTTTTCTCTTAGATGAGTGAAGAAGCAGTTTTAATGGAACGGAAGATTAAAGGGGAAAGAGGACAAGTGCTGCTCTCAATAAACTAAAAAACAGAAAAGTAGAGGTAAAAAGTGCTTGCTTGTCATCTAAATATATTGGTGTGATGTACCTGGCAAACAAAAGCCATTTGACGCCCTAGGTCAAAGAAACTATTGCAGTGCTAGATCCTAAAATGAATTTACGTGTTCAAAAGAAATAAAAAATATCTTCCTCATTTTTCCTATGAATGACCCAACCCAAGCAAATCGTGAAAACAGACCTGAAAGCTGCCCCTACTTCCTTCGCGTGAAATGCTTTTGTGGCAATTTTTAGACTACAAATCAGTGAACAAAGACTAACTAATCAACAGATCATCCATGAGACAACCAGAAAACCTATTTCCTATTTCCTGTCGAATAAGTTAACTGACCAAGATAGATCCGTGAAATTAAATAAAATTCCAAAAATCATGTCTAACATAATCCCATTCAGTTATATTGTAGGCTTATCTGCTTTGTGTCACCCTTTGATGTATAGAATCTGATTCAAAGGGAATCCTCCCCAACCAATACTTCTTGTTTTTATTAGGAGGTTATCATAGTAAAACTACTTGACTAGTATGAATCCCACATGTACTTCTGATGAAAGAGATAGCCATAAATTAGAATGAGCTTGAAAAGGTTAAGAATCACAATGTTAACTGACTCTTGGTAGCAAATGTTTTTTTATAATTGGGGTGTAAGGGTCTAGATTGTGCACATCTTGACAAATTCCACGGAATACCTGTCATCTCCCATCAGTAACAGGTACTAGGTAACTCTGTCCACCAAGACTAGGACCTCAAAATTATTTTCTACACATTTTTTGTCCAATTTGATGTACCAGATAAGTGCTTTGTTACCATATCTGTCACTGCTTTTTTTTAAGCTTGTGGATTAGATGACATTGCTCTCATAAATTGAAGATATAGGTTTTTTTGTCATAATAGGTAATTAGGCAGAACTCCATTGTGTTTGTATATAGGGTATTGTTTAATTTGTCTACATAAGTATTCTAACCTGAATGCAGAATGATGCAAGAAAAGAAAAAAACTCTATGACAACAAATGCTGGTAAGTCAGAGCAGCTCCACAGAAGTTCACTGACAAGTGAGAAAGCAGGAGAGTAGACCATGCCATACATCCACTCAGCCCCCTCCTCTCCAAGCAAAAGAGAACCCATAAAGAAAAGGACAACAACCCTCAAGCAAAGAATTGATAGCTCAGCATCATGACAAAAGATTCTAACTTTAAAGGATAGAAACAAAGAAAACACTAGGCCTGTTGCACCTACAGGTGACTGAAGAAGATAGTCTGCCACGAGTAGTGGCCCTGAAAAATAGATCAGTACTAGCAATTTCTGGGTATGTGCAATTGCATGTAATTCATCAGTTCCAAGGACCACCTTTGGAAGCTTTTCAACAAGCCTGTGAAGAAGATGTAAAATCCATTAAATCAAGTGCATAAGCCGCTACCAACTACATATGTTTCAACAGAGAAAAATTAGGACTATAAAGACCTGTTAAAAATCTCTTCAACATCATGTTTTACGTGAAGCTTCCCATGTGATGAGAGCAAATGTCCAAAGAACAACTGTGAAGCTGAGGACACCTCCTCGGAGTCATCACATGCCAAAACACATAGACTTTCCTGCCATTTTCAAGAGCCAAGAATACATTCAGAATAAATTATTAGGTTACTGAAAAATAAGAAATACTCCTACGAAATCATGTACTTCAAAGAAGCTTCCAGATTGCTAATAAAAGACCCAATGGCACCAGAATGTCAAACCAAAGAAATGCAATTCACTTAACTATACAAGAGTCTCAATGCATTCCACTTTGCATATTTATAACTGTACCAATTCATCAAAAATCATGGCATCGCAAGCTAGCAAGTATTACTAAACAAAGATTTAGAAGGAACAGATATTTATCAGAAACTAAATTAAGTGCCAATTAAAGTATCTAACACTGTCAATGACTAAGGTAAGGAAACATTTTTGTTGCGATAGTGATTTATGTACCATTTTGACAGACTGTAGCAGGCTAGCAGCAATCAAAATCTAGTGCATCAAGTTCCATGAGAGGAAAGCACAAGAAGAAACTGGTATATCAAAATAGGTTATGTAAGTCGCTCAGACAATCATACAGTTCACGTCTGTTAGAATATCATGTTTTAATGTTAGATTGTTTTGTTAAGTTGGTCAACTTAGATATTGTCCCACAAGGTAAGAATATGAGTAGTTCACACCTATGAATAAGTATGAATTGTAGTTGATTCCAATCAAGTCACTAATACATATCTTCTTCTCTCATGTTTGTGATATGGTGTCAAAGCTTCTCCCATCATGGTAGAGATCAACTTCCACATATCAAAGGTTAGCCCTATGCCGCCCACCTGAACAAAGTGTTTCACTTTTCATAATATACTATTCTAGCATCACACCAGAGATCACCCGGTAGTATCTCTCCTATTCTAGTAACCGTTCCAACAGCACCATGCCTGTCTATGATGATCATTCCTAGGGTACCAATTACCATACCTCTTTCCCGGCAATCCTTCCTGTGGTACTAAGATTATTTTTGGTAACTTTTCATTTGGCACCGTGCCTCTTTTCCAATGACCACTCTAGCATCAAACGCTGTCTGGCCAATATTTCAACCACTTCTCTAGCACTATATCTGACAAGATTCCAGTGACTTCCAGCAAGGTTTCCCATAGCTGTTCCAGCAACAATAGTCAAGAAATTTTTCCATACATCCACTAATCTTAAAATTGTTTACTTTTCTGCATTTTCAAGCTAAGTAAAGTCAAGTGGTTTTCGTTTCCCTCACGTTGATTTTGATGAGGTGAGTTAGAAAATACTAAGTTGTTAGGTTTGATATTGTCCTACAATGGATAAATCTCATATGTGTAATACATGTCTTAAATTCAATATTACCTATGCCATAAATACATCTCTTACTCTCGCCCCCAGATTTTGGTCTAGTGGTAAGAGCGCAGTGTGTGATGCGTGGGTTAGGCACACGTCACAAGTTCAAACCCTACAGCAAACAAGAGCATGGTATTTAAGTGGAGAAGGGCAAAGGGTGCCCATTATCCACCGAGTCTCAAATTGTGCATCATTTGTCCTCGGAGATTCCCAATTATTAAAAAAAATACATATTTTTGTCTTCCATGTCTTACAATGTCGATCTTTGTGAATCAATTTGGCTGTGAGCTAGAAGCACATGCACAAGCCAACACGACTTGGGAAGTTTGAATTTTTCAGGATATTGCAATGGATTATGTATGTTTGACATATCAGGGAATAGTACTGTGAAATTCCACTTCTAAGGGCACTATGACAGAAAGAGCCAATTTAAACTACTACAAAAGACCAAAGTGCTAATAGAATTGGTCCACAACACCAGCTAAACAGGTCTTTAATTTATTTTCCCCTTTTAAGTCATGTGAAGTCTGAAATGATATGCAACAGCTTTCTCCATACTAATAGACATAATATGACATGAGTGCATACTACTTCTCACAAGAATAAAATATGATTTGCATATAAGAAGGAACTTTGTTTCACAATTAATAATCCCATCCAACAAAATCAGCTAGAGCAACTGCAATCTAAAAACACAGATCTTAGATTCTAAGACCAACTTTAAAATAAGCAAAAGTTAACTGATGAAAACTGCAAAATATACTTCTGTAGGCACAATAACTTCAACTCCCTCAATTCCAAAATAAACCGTCTTACTTTCCTTTTTTATTCTGTTTGAAACTTCTCTCAAGAGGGAATTTTGCCCTTTACTACTTGAAAGCCAATTGGTCCTGTGTCTATTCTTATTAATCTTTAACTTATCAAAAGGTAATCTCTCTACCTACTTTTGACCCATTATGATTTAAACTACAATTCAAATGACCCATTATGATTTAAACTACAATTCAAATCAGTGCTACTCTGAAAGTTCAAGCAGACAGAAAGAGTATCTCAGAGCCTGAGACAATTCAAATCAAAAGAAGAATAAGGAGAGAATTGAAAACTTGACATGAAAGAGAAATCCATCTTGGGCTGGTATCCATCATAAAATCCACATTGATACATTAATTATTGGATACCCAAATATGATAAGGGTATAAGTTCCAGTTTGGAACTCACCAAAAGCATCAATCTGCTTCCATTCAACACACAACTGGTTTTTGATAAGAGTCCCTGTATTGCCGCCAAGAGTCCTCGTCTCACTTTTCTGCTTGGATGCAAGCAAAGCTGGGAACACGATATTCAAATTTTAGTTTACATTGTTTCTCAAAAAAATATACAAGGGAATTATAAATTTAAACTGACTTGATATAAAATCTTCTAAATTCAAGTGCCACTGAGAAACTTTTTATAACCTACCTGGGGATAAGTTGCACATAACAGCTTATCAACATGGGACGAGGTATCAACAATCCAGTCTTTTGTACGAATTACACGCAAAGATCCGATCGGGTTTCTAGGATTAACACGTTCCCCCTCTGTGGAGCTAAGTACAATGGTGCCAACTTCACTCAAATTTTGGTCATGCATGGTAGAGGGCAACTGACGAAGTGCCTCCAGAAATGACACTGAAGATTTCTCTTTCTTGACGTCATCAAGGAGAATACCAAGAAAAGGCAAGTTCAAATTGTCTTCGAGAACTATCATAAGAAATTCAGCCAAGCTTCTAATTGCTTGGTCCAAAGCTTCGGCACTCCCAGCAGCCCCACTAATGAACGTTTTTGAAATATGCATAACTTTGCCAATTTGACTAACAACTCCAGGCAAAAAGAAAGCTAAAGCATCTGCAGTCCCAACCTGCCAAACATCAATATAGAATTGTAAAGATGTAACTTATATGAACCTGAACAGCAATGCTACCTAAGATTGACCGCTAGAATAACAAACGTCTGACAAGAGTCTAGGCATAAACATATATATTTTGACAAAGAACTCGTGGAGATGTATCATTGTATCACATGGATAAAAGATACCTTGGTAAACAATGAACTTAACTTCATAAATTTTCATGTATTTCTACTTTCTTTGACCATGTCTGACTCATTTTATGGGCAAATTTCTAGCATTAATTGGAGTAAGGAAATTAAATCTGTATCAAAGACACAGCCTCACTGGAGTAAAGTCATCGAACCTATGAAGGAATAACTGAGAACTCCGGAAGCCAATAACAATAGAGCCCGCAAGGGAGGAAAAGCAGCCAGAAAGGAGAGAAGAGGAACCTTAGCAACAAGTACTCTCAGAGTGGAAAAGGCTTCTATCCGAAGGCTTGCACTGCCTTGTTGCCCTCGTGCTGCCTCAACATCTGCTACCTGTGAATGCCACGAACAATCTCAAAAGTAAAATTAGAACAATACTATGAAGAATGTAAGGAAATATGTCTGCCTCGAAGAGACTGGAGAATAAAAACATATCGTACGTCCACGGAGGGACGACCGGATAACAAAATATATACCTTCAGCAGAAGTGATAGCCAATGTCCAACAGCAACAGAAGCAGTTTCAGACTGTAGAAATGCAACTAAACACTCTTCTTCCTTGAATTTAAGTTTTGAAACAGGTGGAGAGTGCAAACTTTTTCTTTCCAGAAGCAAAGGCCAACCGCTTATTTGTTTGCATGGGCAGGACTCACTGGAACAGCAATGCAGATTAAGCAACAGTGCTTTGAAACACCTTATCACTCCTTCACGGAACTCTTCTGAAGCCTCCATAGGAGAAAGCAACGCCCCGCGAGTCAATTTCTTTGCTAATACAATGAACTGCAAAAGCAAACCATGGATTCTTGAGAATAGTCCCTATCAAACATCAACTAACAATTCCAGTGAAAGGCTTACTAAACGACTTTCCAAGCAGAATATTCAACTATAACATAATAGCACACACCACCAACACACACACACAGTGTATGGACTATTTGACCCTCAACAATAATTTCCAGAACTACTTGAACAGTGAATGGACTGTATTTCTGGGAAGGTTAAAAAAACT
Organism: Solanum tuberosum; assembly: GCF_000226075.1. Lineage (NCBI taxonomy): Eukaryota > Viridiplantae > Streptophyta > Magnoliopsida > Solanales > Solanaceae > Solanum > Solanum tuberosum. Next base: position 1,446,969 of record NW_006238986.1, on the reverse strand, counting down.
AAAAAGGCCAATTTCACTGTTCAATCCATTAAAGAATGGACGGAAAGTGATTGTACAACTGTTAGTTTAAAATCTTGCCTGAACGGCAATATTAACCTTACAAACATGCAGAAGCTTATAACTTCAAATGATATTTGTTACTGCTGTTCACTAATAAAACATCCAATAGGTAAGCATGCTCAAGTTCTAGAAGACATATTTTCCAATCGTATCAGTTCCGCTAGAGTGTTTGTTCATTCACACACTTCCTAAGTTTCACTCGGAATTGTGAAAGTATAGAGTCCATTCACTACTCCAGTGTCAATTATTCCTACTTGGCGAAACTTCTTTCTAAAGGATTATGGTTACCGTGTCATGTATTTTTGTAGTATCACATGTAAGAAAGTAAGTAACCAGTGGACAAACGTGAGTGTGGGGCCTCAGGTAACACTAGGGGATCTATATGATCCAAGTAGACATCAAGTCCACGCTTCCAAATTTTCTAACCCTTTGGGCATGGATAATGGTATTAGAGAAAGAAGAGATAGCTAAAAGCAGGAGACAGAATACCCCGAGAAACAAACCCCATAAACATAACCGGCGATATTTTTGAATTCTCCACAGGTAGCTATCAAACCCAAGTGTTAAAATATTAAGACAGGATGAGATTGTGAACATCAACATCTAGTTCGTCTGCTACTGGTATTTGTCGAAAGAAGAAAAGAGGTTATCTGCTATTGGTAATAGGAAAATATGGCTCCAATGAGGATGATTTGATGTCAAAGGAATATTCAGGCTCAAAATTCCTAATTTCTGTCCTTCCTTCTACGTTACTATATATCAAAAAACGAAAGCAAAAAAGGGAAAACAAGGAACAACCACCTGTATAAAAAGAACGGATCTTGAGAAGGCTTAAATCATACATGAAGTATTTTTTATCAACTACTTAGTCCTTGGCTCAAGCTATGCTTGACTTGTTGAGGATCGTCTTGTTTTAGGAGCCCGAGCTCACACTTAGCTTTGTACAAATCTCATATGATATTTTTTGTTCTAATACCACTAAACAAAGTCAAAAGAGCACACAAGACATCAAGAAAGGGACGGAATCCCTACAAATTAGTAATTCAGAAAGCCAACTGCAAAACAAAGACAAAGAAATGGACTCTGATATCTTAAAACCCCAAAAAGAGACAGTTATAATTCCTTTGAAAGTACTTCTAGCCCTCTCTCCAGAATACCCACATCAGACAATGAGGAACAACCTTCTGAACCTCTCCCAGTCTCTGTTCTAAAGCCCTATAGCTTCAAGCAATATACTATTTTGAATATAAGCAAAGGTAATACAGTCCAAGCTGCAAATTGGAAGTTGTCGCTTAATGTTCCAGCTTAGAAGAAGAAGGGTATCGTCTTCACCCAAAGTGTATAATAAACAAATACAACCAGCTACATGTTATATTATTTTCTATCTTGAATCTAGTAGCAGAAAAAATGGGATCTGAGCAGCAGATTAGACAAAAAAATCCATTTCCTCTGAAGCTACAGATAAAACAAAACCAAAAATTTTGTAAATATAGCAGACTTGATGAGTTTAATTTATATTCTAAATTTCTAACTATAGAAACCAATCTCAAGCTTAAGCTGGACTTGTTTTGTTCAGAAACCAAGCTGAATGTTAGTTTTAAGCATTTTTAGCTTGTTTGGAATCTAGCTTAGCTTCCTAGTCATTGACATTTTTATTTAAACTATAAGATATCACAAGGAACACTTCACATGCACAGTGCACTTAAGTCGTAAAGATAGATGCAGCATAAGCGAGGTGCTTTGCCTCACTAACACGGTACTTCTGTTCACACACCAAACCAGTAAGGTGTATGCTTCATTAGATGTCTAGCTTTTAACGTTGCCTCCTGGCTCCTTTACCTATCAAAGGTTCCTTTAACATTGCAGATGACACTCTCTTACCTCTTTTACAGTCGCCCCAATAGTTTTACTTACATCATGGATATGAGATGCTAATATGGATTTAAAAGGGTGGTTCCAAATAGCATCTACTAATATTGCAGAAAATATTGTTCCAGAAGTCTAAACTGCTTATAGCTTCAACCAATTCTAAAATACTTTTATTTATGGGCTATTTGAAAGAGAATTTTGTAATTTCTTTTGTAAAATTCTTTCTAACTCAACAAATTAGTTTGACAACTCATAGGTTATTGAGTGCAGAACCAAATAATATGTATAGCTAGCAAAATGACATATTATTAAAGAACCAATGAGCCCCCAAGGCCTAGCTCGAGTGGCAAAAGGTGGAGGATTTGTGGCTTAGGTCGCAGGTTCAAGCCCCACACCATGAAAAGTGAAGCCTGGTATTTAAGTGGAGAAGGGTAGAGGGGCAGGCCCATTATCCACCGAGTTTAGAAAGCTGTGATTGGTCCAAAGGACAGGTCACAGACGGATTTCTCGGTTATCAAAAAAAAAAAGGAAAAAAAGAACCATTATGAAATAAATATGTTAGTAATAATATTTATAACTAGGACCATCAGAAATTTAGAACAAAAAGACTAGTCAATAAAACCTGAATCAGAAACTTAACTCTGCATGTTTCTTTGATCAGAAATTAAAAATAGTTTTAAAATTGATTGACATTATCTTTTCCACTTGATTTATTTTTTTAACTCATCTTTCATATTTTTTTTTTGAAATAGGTAACTTAACTCATCTTTCATATAATTCTTGGTTTGTATCATCTAAATATTTTTTCTTGAAAAACAAATGCATTTTTATTTATATTCTTAGTCATCTATTTATTTCTTAACACACACTTAAGGCCAAGCTGAGAAACTTCAGGATATAAGAAACTACATTAAGTTTGATATATAATAATCGAAAAAAAGAAAAGCATGACAAAGCTATTGGCCCAATGCATGTGAGACCACATAACAAGCAACACAATCACGAACAGAAGCTGAGAACTAAGTTCAGTGACTTTAACGGGCACCAAACCACAAAGTATTTAGAGAGAGAGTAAAGGAAATTTATTAACCTAATAGTCTAGCAAAAAACAATTTCCAAATAACTTCCCTGCCAAATTTGGGAAAAAGAAAGATAGCAAGGTTTTTCTTCAACTAATCCCAACCATTGGTAACTGAAATACGGAATACATCTATTGCATTTAAGAAGAAAGTCTATATACCTGATCCACAGACCCTAAACAGCACTTCTTCAGAAGTTCCTCAAGACAATGAAGAGCACCTTCCATCACAATATCACTCAATGTATTAGGCATCATATATCTTTCATTAGAACCAACATTGGGTGGTGATTTGCTATCAACAGCGGCATCCAGTAGAAGCAGCAAAGGAAACAATGTATAGCTGGAAAAGAAAAACTAGTCACATATCTTCCCATCGAGGAATTAAAAGATAAAAGAATGAAAGAAGGAAATACGTAAGAAATAATCTCAACATAACTAATACAAGCATTACTAATACACCATGTCTGTCACAGCTTTCCTGAAATCTTCAATATTATCATTGTGATGCGAGTATCACTTAGTAAACAGATGTGTTATGCTGCACAATTAAGCTTTGCTGAACCATGTTATATCATTGTACTATATATTTAAAAGCTTAGTTAATATATAAAACTGAAATAGCAAAATGTGCTAAATTCTAGAAGTCAAAATGTTATCACTTCTTCATTGTCATTTGACAATGAGAAAAATAAAAGAATAAAAGGACTATTGCAACATATTCTCTGTGAAGGTTTTACAGCAATAAGATAGACCAAAGCAAAATGGAATTGAATATATAGGTACTTTTGATCCATAACTGGTGAAATATAGGTAGGAGGAGTCTTAGCTAATTCCCTGCCACACCCAGGGCGTATTCTATGGACAAATAAGTAGTGTGTTAAGACTTAAAGCATTAACTTTGCCCCTAAACGTTGGTGCTTTGCTTTTTTTCTTTCTCTAGACAAGACATGTAATAAAATTGCGCAAAAACAAGTTACTGGAGCTTCAAAAGGAATGAATGATACATGTAAAAACAATAGAACAATCTAAAGAAAAATTAAACAAGTTCCATATCAAAAGTTAGTTAGAAACAACAGGAACTGTTGATATAGCAAGAGTAAAGAGGTAGGAACATACTCGAATAAGGATTGGAGATCATCAGGAGAAGAGCGGAGAAGAAATTGAAGAAGATGAGTGAGGGTTGAGGGATTTTTCTTAGGGTTTTGGTGGAGTTCGAGCAGTTCAATGCAGTAATGTTTGAGTTCAGAAAACATGGCGCTGCTTCCACCATCTTCGTCGCCTCTACGTCCTTCCATTTGAAGACGGAAATAATAACAAGAGAAAGAAGGGAATATTATGAGGTTATATATGAAATTTCTAAATTTTTTCGATTTTAATTTATTTGTCCAGCTTTTTTTAGCTTGTTATATATAAATATAAAGTTATCGAAATCGGTCCGTGGAGCCTATATGGCAAGTCTCGCAAATCAAGAAATTTGAAGGGTTGGGACGAGTCGATCATTCATTTAAAAATGTCTTACAATGATCAATCCAACCCAACTCTATGAGAGTCGCGAGTCGGCTCTTCTTCTTCTTCATTTTTGTAATTGTATTGTTTTCAACTTCTTATAAACTATATACGTCTTAAAACTTCAATTATTTTAATTTAAATTAAATATAACATTTTTGGCTCATGAGTCGTACCTGGCAAATCTCAAGAGACTAGGGCTTATATGAATCGAACTCAAAAAAGGGCAATTTCAAATATATACAATAAAACAATTAGCTTGCAACAAATATAGCCATGTTTTATTTATATATAAAAAAAATAACCAAAAATCATAGGAAATATATAGTGACTATACAAGATAGCTTGTCAAAAGTTATAGAAAGTAATTATTAACTATATAATATAGCTTACTTATACATAAGCTATACACTAACTATACATTATGATGCACTCAAAAAAATTGAACATAGTTTACTTATACATGAAATATATATTGAGTACATGAAGTATACATCGACTATTCAATCTCGATCAACTCAAAATCACCTCCAAACGATACCAAAATTTAGATATGAAATCATTTCGACATTTCAAATCTTTTGATATATAATTCATTCGCAACGATTCATATTTGTGGTAGTCAATTTTTAAAAAGAAAAAAAAAACTAGAAGAAGAAGAACTGAAAGAAGAATCTGATAAATAAGCTGGAGAAACTGGAAGAAGAAGAATTGAAAGAAAAAATTGGCGAAGACGACGACAACAACGAAAACGAAGGTGGATAAGAACTTGTCTATTCTTTTGGGAATCAAATTGACTGAATAGTCATTTGATATAATTATCCCACTCAACCCCCCTAATTTTATTGGAAAACTACGGAAAATAGCAAACTACAATACATAATAAAATAATATAGCTATAGTATTATATTTTATTTATTTTTTATGGATATCTAATTAAATAGCAAATACTATTCTACACCCATATCAAGGGTGGGTGTGTTTGGTAGGAGTTGGGCTAAATGTTTTGGAAAATGTTTTTCAAATCAACTCATTTTCCTCAAATTTAAGGAAAATGACTTCCCTTCAAAACTTAAGGAAAATATTTTCCAAAACTCTCTTCCAACTTTAAATTACAATTATTTTTTTGTTAAATAAATCAATTTATTTTGTCCCTACCCTCAAACCACCCCCCAAAATAAAATAAAATTTAAAGCTTGTTTTTAAATTCAATTTTTTTACCCCACCCTCACCCCTACCCCTACCCCTCCCAAAAAAATATTAAAAATTATTTTTAAAAGATATTTCTAATTTCAATTTTTTATTTTTTACCCCCACCCACTACCCTCGCCCCCTCTATCAATTTTTTATTGTTTTTAAAAAATATTTTCAACTTCAA
>NW_006238986.1:1414140-1440531 GCF_000226075.1 Solanum tuberosum | reverse complement strand
AAAAATTTAAATTTGTTTTTAAAAAATATTTTCAATTTTTCACCCCTACCCTCAACCCATCCCCTACCACCCCCCTCCACCCCATCCCCAAAAAAATTTAAGTTTGTTTTTAAACAATATTTTCAATTTCAAAAATTATTTTCTACTCTAGAAAAAATAAAATATATTTTTCAAAATTATTTTTCATTCATAAATCAAACACTAAAATCTTTTTCGGAAAATATTTTCTACTCACCAACCAAACATGAGAAAATAAGTCAAAAATCAACTTGTTTTTCAGGAAAACATTTTCCTTTATACCAAACACACCCCAAGTCTTTTTCACCCTTTTCTACACTTCAGCGTCTCTTTCCTCATAGCTTTTCAGACCCTTTTAACGCTTCAGTCTCTTTACCTCAAATAACCGCATCTTTTCCCCTACTTTCCCTCTTTCCCATATCTTTCGATTTCTCCAAATGCCAAAGCTTTACTCTCTCTATCAACATTTCTTGTTGTTCATATGTTCTCTTAGTTTTCTTCGGTATTAGTTCCGGGGACTAAAAATTATTGACACCCAGTTGAGTTTTTCGCTAAGAAAATGCATCATACTGGTGAACCACCAAATCAGCAGCCGTTTACTATTCAAATTCTTGACCAAATCAACTAGTTTCTCTCTCATTTGCTAGCAAGAAGAAAGAAGGCTTCAAAACCTTCAAAAGAGAAAATCAAGATTGACAAGAGAAGAAAAGTCAACAATCTTAAGGTAGCACAGGAAGAACAGAAGAAAGAAACTGAGATTTGTATAATTTTATTTTTTTATACGGTAGAATACTTAAATACATATATACTTGTAACACATTATCATATTTCCGGGTTGTCCATGATACATTAATACATATTATTATTGAGGAAATGGTCTAAAGCCTCCCAACCTATATCCGAAATTTCAACTGTACACTTTAATTTTACGGGTGTCTTATCACTCTCTTAAATATTTTATTTCTCGATTTAGTGCACACTTGAGTGTTGATCAACACACATAAATCAAATATATTAACTAACGTGATTTGCACACACGGCCCCACTTCAACCTTCCTTTTTCCTCCTAAAGATCTAACGACCTCACCCCTTAACCCCCCAATTCTTTCTTTTCGCTTTTCTCATTTTCATCTCCTTCACCAAAGTCCGATTACAACATCTAAATACACATTTCTAGTGATGATCAAGGATTCGTGTGTGTATTTTCTTTGTCCCTTGTAAAGAAAAGCAAGAATACAAGGGAAAAAACATACACCATAGCATGGGCAAGACAAAAATCTTCTTTCCGAATTTAATTTCGACCAAGAAGTTTGCAAATTTTCATGTTTGCATCTCACTACGGAGTTGAGCATTGGGTCTGATTCATCAATACAAAATTTATTTAAGTTTTCATTTGCCATTTTCAATGTTTTTAGAGAAAATTCAAAATTTAAATTAGAGAACCTAAATAAGAAATTAGAGCAAATTACAAACCCAACTTCAAAATTTAAAGTAGAAATGAACATAAACAACTAAAATCTAGCCATTTTTGAAAGAAAATCGTCAAAATATTGAAGAAGGAACAAGGATTAATAGTGGTGAAGAAGGAACAAAGGTTCATTTAATTTGGGGAAGATGACCACTGCCAATTTATTGCCTCTTTTAACGTGTGCCAATTTATTTCTTTTTCTAACTCGCCTAGAGGAGGTGTTCTCACCTCCTATATGACATGTCAGCACCCAGGTGTGCACTAAATAGAGAAATAAAATGTTCAGGGGGTAATAGGACACCCGTAAAGTTGGAGTGTGTAGTTGGAATTTCGGGTATAGATTGGGAAGGCTTTAGACCATTTGTATAATTTTTATTTTTTTATGCCGTAGAATACTTAAATACTATATACTTGCAACACATTATCATATTTCTGGGTTGCCCATGATACATTAATGCATATTATTGTTCAATCAAACACTTGATTTTATTGCACCAAATGTATGTTACTCATTTGTTGTACTTAAAGCATATTATTATTTGATTTGAACATTAGGAAGAAAATGAGGTTTATATACTTTTCAACTTTTTATACAGTAGTATGCTTATACAACTGGATATTTATATTGTATTAGATTCATTTGTCACTTGTATTGAATTTTATTAAAAGAAGTTTAAAATGTTGATCTATACTAAATTAAAAGCATGAACTCCAAACATGAATGTTGAATTACTATAATATCCTCAATTAAAAATACTCAATTTATTTTATTTATTTAATTATGTTATTTTAAAAGTTGATACCTTTTCACATTAATGGATTGTGAATTTTGCGATGAGTTGTGACTTGTCCAAAGAGTAGTGACTTTTCCAATTTTTTGTGACTTTATTGACGAGTTGTGACATTTCCGATGAGTTGTGACTTTTCCAAAGGATTGTGATTTTTTCAAAGGGTTGTGACTTTACCAAAGGGTTGTGCCTAATCCGATGAGTTTTGACTTTTTCAAAGGGTTATATCTTTTCCGATGAGCAGGGACTCTTTTGAAGGGTTGTGACTTATCTGATAAGACATAATCAGAACATAATCATACTACTATTTGTTAGCTATAAATAGAGGGGTTTCCTCTCATTTTTAAACTACATTTTTTAGGTTTTCTACTCTTCTTCTTCTTAAAAAATCTCAATTGTTATTTGCAATAGTTGATTAAGTTCGAAACCCAACGAAATTTGAGGTACCACATTAGAAAGAGTTGGTAAAAAATTGTAGCAAATTATTCATCAATTCATACTCATATTTTCCTCTGATGATTGTCATCACATACATACATCAATATTATTTCTATCATTTTAGAATATTAATACTCTTTTATTAACCTACATGTTTTATTTATTGAGAAAAGACTAATCTACTACGAATAATCACAACAATTTCTACCTTCATGTTTCTTCAGTCATAAATCACAACCATTCACTCCTTATAAATTCTAGGGGATCTCTCTTTTCTGTGACAATTTGAGATCAGTTAAAATTTTCATAAATGATCCATCCCCAATCCATTGATATGTTTCACCGAAGTTCTTAACATTGGAATTTAGGTACTGACTTTCTATTAAAGAAGAAAATAAGAGAACAAAGAAATAAGCAATTATCTATGAACTTTTCTTAACACATAAATCTTCTATATATAGTGCGCGAGAATTTTCATTTATTTTTTTTATTTTGTTTCTTGAATAACTTTTTGTGTGTTTTCATTCGAGAGAGAATTTAAATACACACATTGTGGATTATTTTTTCTAATAAAATAAATAGATAAAAATGTGGGAGAGACAATAATAATAACAAATATAAAAAAAGGCACATGATTGGGGTAAGATATTCTTTTAACCTCAAATGAAGGAGTTTCTTTCTAATTTTGCTAAAACATCAGGCATCAGCGTAGTCCTGAATTAGTAGTTTTGATGTTAAGTCTACTATTTCAAAAATAGATTTCACTTTTACTTATAATATGATAATAATTATTTTTTAATAGATACGTTAGTAAAAATGAACAAAAAAAGTAAAGTGTTAGTGGCAAGAAATTTCAATCAAATGAAACACTAGGGTGAATATAGCATGAACATATATTTTTGCATTCCTTATTCATTGTCTATGAATTGATCCACCTATTTTTACTTTCTTATATTTATGTTGAGTATGAAATTTTTTTTTAAGTATGAATTTCCTGTTATTTTGTATTCATTTTGATCTAAGAAAATTTTATGTCACAAGATACACTATTTGCTAGCTATATAAAACTAATAAGAAAGTAGTGATTGATCATAAAATGATCTTAAATAAAATAAAAGATTCTATAAATAACTTATAAAAGTATTGATATTCACTATATAAGTACACTTTTTTTTTGTCAAATTGCATCTATATCATGGACTTGCTCAAATATTAATTGAATAATAATATTTTATAAAAGACATATCACGTTTAAAGATAAAATATTAAAATATTTATGATAATCATTCCTAGTGTCATGCACATATTAAATTTCAAGTATTAATATCTAAGAGAATAATTGTACTTAAATGGTGTCCATCATTTACCGTCATAACCTCAAGAGGAAAAGTTATTGCTGATCATTTTTTTTATCTTGCTACTATTTTTTTGTTTTGTTGGTTAAGTTTGTTTACCAAATTGAGTAAAGTAAAGAATAATACTACTTAAGAAATATCACTTTCTCCCCATATTTAAATATTTTGAATGCAATATGAAATGTTTCAATGATATCTGGTCATTTTTGTCTCAAAAAATAATTAACTCTATGAAAATCTGTATTAATCATTTGAAAGCACTTGTCCAATATTCTTTCAATTATAATTATTTACTAAAAAAGCTTTTATTTAGTAATATTAATTCTATTTTACAACATCATGTACGATATGATATGATACACATGTGCTAAGAAACTAATTAGTTAATATAAGCATAATCTGGTACATTAATACATTATGCTCTACAAACAAATAGTTGAGTCTGTTGTATCCAAATGTTTATTAGTCAATTGTTGTATTCATGTGTATATATATATGATTGGAATACCTACACTAATTTGGAATCCAATTGTATTTGTTGTGATTATGTAATTATGTAGTGTAAATTTAATAATGGGAAGTTGAAAGTTTGAGGGCGTAATAAAAGAACAGCCAGTTACAATAATGAAAAATCACCTTATTTAAATGCATTATTATAATTATAATTGTATCAATGTATTAAAAAAATCTAAAAATACTCTAGATACAACGAGATTATGACATAAACTATGGTCATTTTTCGTAAATATAATATTTATAGCTATTTTAATTTAATAGCGTCGAAACTATAGTCATTTTCGTAAGTTGCTCAATTTTATATGAATTTAAAAAATCTTATTCTAATCCTGTCCCAAAAAGGGTTAAATTGGGTTGACCTATGAGCTAAGTACATATTGACACTTTACTTACATATATAAAAAATGATGTAAAAAGTTACTATTATTTATTTTATATAGAAATAGCCAAAAACTGACATATCTTGCTTGAGAGTATTTATGAAATTTCAATTATTTCTTCATTTTAATTTATTTATTCTATTTTTTTAATGTTATATATTTGAAAAATTATGTAAAAATATTATATATTGCAATAATTAACGACTTAAATTACTACTTTGTAGAAGTTGTCAGAAGCAGAGTTGTTTGTCGGTGTGTCAGCTTCAAGTCGGAGGTATTTTGTGAAAAATTGTACTTTTTCTATTTTAATTTGTTTGTCTTATCTTTCCTTTTATCTGTTATATATTTGAAAATTATGTAAAAAATATGTAAAAATTCTATAAATCACAATGATTAACAACTTAAATTATTTAAAAGACATATAATATAAATTCATTTATCAATACTAGCCCATTGATCAAGCTTTACTTGAGTCGATGAATCTACTTTCATAAGATAAGACTAAAATTGTGTACAATATCATTTTCTTCAAACTCCATTTATAAAATCACACTAAATATATTATTATTATTGTTCTTATAATAATCCATTGACTAGGTCATGAAGAATTTATCCATCAAAAACTTCTTGTTAGTTAAATTGATCTCTTTTTACTAATAAATTTCCTAACTTGTTGTTTTATTTTATTTTGTTTACGTCTAAGATCATATCATATGTTTGATCAAAATGGTCCTTGATGTATAGGGGTTGAATTATTTTGGTCCTTCATATATATGACCTTATCAAAATAGTCCTTAATGTATATAAAAATATGATCATTTTAGTCCTTAACCCTATAATTAACCATAAAAGTAAAAAGTGTTGTTAAATTTAACAGCGGGTCCCTCAATATTGACACCTAACATACCTCTTCTGCTTCAATCTTCTCACTTTCGCCATTAGAGATCATTCTCCATCTTCAATCCACCCACTTGCCATATTCTTACAAGAAAAGTTACACACATTACACTCATTTCTTATCTCCATGTACCTCTACAAAACAATTCCAGTAGCTTACATTTTCATACATACAAAAAATAAAAGATAAAAATGAGACCACTGACACAAATACAAACTAAATAAATTTACTAAAACACTTCATTATTTCCTCTTAGAAGACTACCATAATTTTAACTTTTTTCTAGCTTTAATTATATACTCTTGTTGAAACTCTTTACGGAAAGGATATAGCTTTTTTGTTTCCTCTTTTTGAAATTAATAATTTTTTTAATTCCACTGTTCATATAAAGGTAAAAATTGAACGGGACAGAGGTAGAAAATAAAAATTTTAAAATATTTTTTTAGAAATTTAAAGAGATTTTAATTTATTAGTCAAAGAGAATTTTGATGATAGGAAAAAAGAATTGGCTTCTTCTTCTTTGTCCAGGGAAGAAGAATTGGGTGAAGAGAGAAGATTTGGGGGAGAAGAGTTTGTCAAGTATTAATATAGAGGATCCACCGTTAAATCTAACTGTACTTTTTATTTTTATGGTTAATTTTAGGGATAAGGACTAAAATGATAATCTTTTTATATACATCAAGGATTATTTTGATAAGCTGATATATATGAATGATCAAAATTATTCAAACCCTATACATTAAGGATTATTTTGGTCATTTTCTCTTTTGTGAGGTATGTGTCTATGTACTATGGCAAAACATTAACTTACATATCAAAACACACGAGTTATAAAGAAAGGGAAAACAAAAATTTAATATGTTCGTAGCTTATAAAAAGTAAAGCTACATAAGTTCAAGGAAACTAATTCTGTCATTACAATTTAAGACACATAAACATACATTAATATATCGATGACTAGCAAAATACAATTTTTGCACCTTAAATTTAGACAAATATTGAATATCTAGAGCTTCAGGTGACTCATGTAGCCTACATACGTTTTTTTATGGGACTTATATTATGAACACTATTTTAGAATAATTAATTTATTGATATTTTTTAATAAGTGCTAATTTTGGTTATTATAATTCAATACACATGAATGTATAGTATTTAGTTGTAAGGTGTCGATAAATAGCAAAATATGTTTTTTTTCCACCTAAAAGTTTAGACAAATATCAAATATCTAATGAACATGAGGTGATTTATGTAGTCTTTACATATATATATATATATATTTGATGGACTTATATTATGAACATTGTTCTAGAATAATGCACATGTTATTTTTGACTTTTATAATTGAAGACACATGAATATATAATATTTAATTATTGTTTAATCGGTATATTGACGATTAACTAAATACATTTTTTGCATTAAAAGATTTAGACAAATGTTAAGTATTTAATGAGCTTAAGATGATTTATGATAATCTATGCATATTATTGATGAGACTTATATTACAGACATTGCATACTTTAGAATAATTATTATTTGTATTTTAAGCATGTATTAATTTTGATCATCACAATTCAAGAAACGTGAATGTATATTATTTAGTTATTTATTTAATTGATATGTCAATAATTCACAAAATGCATTCTTTTGCAGTAAAAAAATTACATAAATATTGAATATCTAATGAATTTGAGGTGGCTTATATAATCTATATACACATTTATTGATGTGGTTTATATTACGAACATTGCTTCAAAATAATTAATTATTAGCATAGATTATTTTTATTTATGCTAACTTTAGCCATTACAATTCAAGACAAATGAATGTATATTTTTTAATTGATGTGCTGACAAATCGCAAAATGCATTTTTTTGGTAATAAAAAATTTAGACAAATGTTGAATATCTAACTCATGATCTTGAGGTGATTTATACACATTTATTGATAGACTTAAATTACTTATATTGCTCCAAAATAATTGGTTATTGTTATTTCCATATATGCTAATTTTAACCATTACAATTCAAGACATATGAAAATATAATATTTAATTATTATTTAACAGATGTGTTATAAATAGCAAAATGCAATTCTTTGCACCCAAAATACCTAAATTGATATGTTGAATATCTAATGAACTTGAGATGACTAATGTAGTTTATACACGTTTATTGATGGAGGTGTTATATGATGGATATTGCTTTAAAATAATGGATTATTAACATTTTCAGCTGATGCTAATTTTGACATTATAATTCAAAATACATGAAAATGTACAATAGTTAATTATTATTTAATTAACGTATCAACAACTAGCAAAATGCATTTCTTTGTAACTGAAAATTTAGATAAGTGTTGAATATCTAGTAAACTTGAGATGACTTAGACAGTCTATAAAATTTACTGGTGGAGGTTATATTGTGAACATTGCTTCAAAATAATTGATTATTCATATTTTTAAATACATGCTAATTTTGATCATTACAATTTAAACCACATGAATATGCAACATTTTAATTATTATTTAACTGATATATCTCAACTAACAAAATGCATTTTCTTACCCAATAAAATCCAAATCACATTAAATACGAGTAATGATTTAATAGCGAAAAGCCTAACAATGAAAAATAATTTTGTAATAGAACTTTAATTTATAATAATAGAAAATACTAATTATATAAACATATATTAATTCGTGTTTGTTCAATATTTTGTTTTATTTATTTTTAATATCAAAACAAGCTAAACATTACCAATTTTTATTAAATTTAATAACATTGGATGATACCAAACCAAATAATATATTGTTTTCAAGTTAATTTCTTAATCCGAATTAATTTTTCATTGCTCTAAAAAATTCCTAATTAAGATAGTCAAGAAAAAGTCAAATTCTTTTTGAAACTTTTTTAAAAAGTTCCTCCACATCCTTTTAAACAAAAACTTTACCCAAGACATTTTTTGTATAAAAGTTAATTAATTTTTTAAGTAAAAAAAATCAAATGACTCTATTACTACAAAAAAAAAAACTACAATTTTATAAAATATTTTTATTAAATAAAAAAAAATGATTTGACACTCGTAATGAAAAAAAGTTAAATAAAAAACAAAAGAAGGCAAAGGCCAAAGGCGTTACAACCTTGTTATCCCCAAGCCCAGATGCCTCACACCAAAAATCTCAACAGAAAAATTTCTCTTCTCTTCCAATGAAAAATTTCCCCAATTCTTAGAAACCCTAGAACTTCTCTTTCTCTCCCATCTATTTCTCTAGATTTTAGGTTTGACTTTCCCAGATTGAATTTTCAACTCTCTAATGGGATAGATCAAATAGTTCCCCTTTTTTAATTCAAGTTTTTGGTGCTCTATACATGATTTCAACTTGCTTTAATTTATAGAAGAAAAAATTCTCAGATTGATTGATTGTTTTATATATGGACGGATTTGAAGGCGGTGGTGGGAGTAGGAGTTTTATGGAATTCGGTGACAACCGACCTGCAGGTTAAAATTTGCTATTTTTAGATCTTTGTTTTATTTGTTAAGTTTTGCTTTGTTGAGTTTACTCTTAGATTTTTCTTATCAAATGAAATTGAAGAAGTAAAAAAAAACCTAGTCTGATTTTTTTTTTGATTTGTAGAAATGATGGTGTTGGGCCACCCTAATTAAAATGGATTACATAGTTTTCTTGCTTGTGCTGAGATTGAGGACCTCCTCTCCTGGTCTTCAATCCAGCTTCATTGATGCAATGCCACAATCCTTTGGGTGTTCGTTAAAAAAAATTGAATTTTGAGATTCTGTTGTTAGTCTCTGGGATTTATGCTTCACTGTTTAAATGGGTTTCTGTTGTTAGTTTTTTTTTTTTGGGGATTCATGGTGTAGGATTCCCATATGACCTTTGTGATGCAGATGTGAACAAATTACCTAGTTTTCTTGCTTGTCCAATGGTGCTTGATTCATCTTCATTGATGCAATGCCACAATCCATTGGGTGTTTCTTAAAATATTTAAATTTTGAGAATGTATGTTGAGTGATTTTATTACTATGATAATTGTTCTACTGTGATGGTTTCTCTGGGATTTATGATTTACTGTTCATTCTTACTCTCTTGGTGTTCAAATGGCTTTTTTCACATGATTCTGTTGTTAGTCTTTTTTTTTCTTTTGGGTTCATTTCCAAGTATGAAGGGATGCTGGTTAGGATGCCTACGTAGTCTTGTGATGCAGATAGTTTGATGTCCATGGCTTGCTTCGTCACTCTGCATTAGTTCTGTGTCAAATGAAATTATTTATGGTGGATTTGCTTGCTACTGTTCATGGTTGATTTATAAAGTTTGACTTCCCTTTTGGTGATGCAGCAGAAGAAACATTTGATGCTTCACAGTATGCGTTCTTTGGTAATGACGTTGTTGAAGAAGTTGAACTGGGTGGATTGGAAGATGAAGAGGATGTTCTTCCTCCGGTTGGGTTTGATGATGAAGAGTATCAATTAGGCCGAGAAGAGGTTGCTTTTAACTTTTGGCCTTTTGCATTTATGTTTTTAGATGCCTTTTTAATTGTTGTTTATCAAAAAAGAGATTCCTTTTTTAATCGTACTTATGTTGGGGACAGGCAGCGTGTCAAATATCAAAACAACTTTGTGTACATACCTTCAGTTTTCTTCTGATTTGGCTTAATAGCTTCTTTCTAGATACTGCTTATTTTTTACTACTCCTATTTAGAATGTTTAATTTGTGTAAGATTCTAATACATAGATAGACTCTTAGGTTTGCTTTTCCTCTCTCTCACCTGTGCATTCATTGGTGGAAGTTGTTTTAGGTTTTTTTTTTTCTAGTAGATCCTCATCTTAGGTTTGTTTTTGCACTTGATCTTTAAATTGATGTTCTGATACTTTTATGCTAAGAAGTTTGATTACCTCTGAAGCTAATTTCTTGGTCTGGATTCATTTAGATAAGCATTAATCATTTAGCTACCAAACATGAGGGAGGAATTCTTTAAGATTTGCATGCTAAGTTTAGATGGTCATGGGTTTAGATCATATTTCCAATCATGTTAGAATCCTCCTCCAGAAGTCTGTTGTAGCATAGTTTTTTTTCCCGTTTAAATAGTTTTAGATGAGATCTTTCTTTAGAAAAATATATTTTAGCTGTGGCATTTTGCCGTTCTGCTCCTAACTAGTTTGGCATTGAGGTATATGTTCTGGTGCTTTTGGTGATTATTGCATTCTTTCTGTTTATTCGGACAAAGTCTTTAGTGTCTTGGAGATATTAGGGCCGAGTCACCGGGCTATTAATCACTCATTTGATTGATTGTTTTTTTTTTCCCTTCTTTATTGATAAGTTGATTGTGGTAATCGTTTTCTTTTTGGGTATATCTTTATGGGGAATAAGAAGGTTATTACGGATTTTGAAGTGGTCGAAAACTTCTTTGATGAGAAATTGAAGCAGATAACAATGTTAATAGTCTTGTATATTTGCAACGTTAGGTGTCATGCATACTATTACATTTCAAAATCATGGGTTGGTTCCTTTATGTGTTGAATGAGTGTGCACGTCAGTTGAACTTTTAGTTCTTAGTAGTTGGGTGCTAAATTGGTGAACCTTTGCCACTAAACAATTTCTCACTTGTAGGGTGGAGCTCTTGGATCTTTATCTGAGATTGATGACCTTAGCAGCACATTTTCCAAGGTAATTCTTTTTAAAGTGTCTTGGTGCAATGCAAACCATTTTTGTTATTCTTAGTGTGCTATATCTTTGTGAGGAGTAACTGAGATGACTTAGCTTCCATGATTTTTCCAAGCACAATGAATGTGGGAGTTTTAGAGCCTGTTTAATTTATGTACCCTGTTCTCCAGAGTGTTCAAGCTTCACAGGATTGTTAGTGCTTTCTTTGGTCTACATTGCCTTCTGAGTAGGACCTTACAATCTTTTGCCCATGTAGCAATGATTTCTGCAAGTTTGTAGTACCGGATGCCTGAGCCTACTGCAACCTTATAGTACAGAACAAGATCGTTTTTCTCTTAACTCTAGGATATTTAAGGATGAAATTTCTGACTCAACAGTCTTGTACGACAGCAACTAGTGTTAGATTTTTCTCAAAATGTTAAAACTCCAGTTCACGCTTATCCTTTCCTGGGGAAACTGCTTTTGAGCTCCTTTCTCTTTGGACATCCATTTCCAACATGAGATGTGCCCATCATTCCCAGCCATCAGATTGCATTCTCATTGTCCCTCATGCAGCTTTGTAGAAATCAAAGAAGGAAAAAAAGTGATGCACCTAGCTTTTATAACCCTGTGATCAATTCCTTACTATCAATGCATTCAAATTTGGTGTTTGAAAATATGTTTTTGAGAGTTGGTACCGTGCATTGTTGTCTTTGTGCATTTTGCTTATTAGAAATCCGGTAGATTAAGTTCATGGTGACCCCTCAATAAGTGATTTGATGGTACCACAGCATCTTGTAGTGCACTTTTACTTGATCAAACTTGGTTATTGATCTGATTCTGGTAAAACAAGAGTGGAGGCATTTCATGAAAGTACTTTCCTGTTCATGTTGACCCGATGTTTTCTTGACATCTGCTGGAAGTTCATCGCACTATGGTAGCTTGTCATGAAATGCCTCCACTCTACTTTCATGGTAGCTTGTCATCTTAAGTCCTACAAACTGTTGTATTGCTTATTATTAATATCTTACTTGACCACCTTCTTTCACAGTTTAACAAGGATGATGGTGGTGCCATAAAGCCAGGATTTATTGGTGATCGGGAATACAGAGAGAGTAAGTATACTGTATGGATATTTTTTGGATTACTTCTGGAATATATCCAATTTTGTTGTTATAAAAGCTAGATAAATTTGAAAACAATGCCCAGATACTATTCTTATTTCTTTCTGGACATATTCTGGTTGTATCTTTTATCTTGGAGCCTTCAGAAAAGAAATAGATGGGCTAAGTGATCAGATATTGTGATATGCGTAAGAACATTCGTATTTATTCGACTTTAACCTAATTTGGCATATGCTTTTCCTTAAGAGGTTCTTGTACGTTACCTTGCTTTCTTAATTATTAATATTCTGTTTAATTATCTATTTGGATTTTGCTTTGTGATGTTAGGGATTGTAGCTCTTTAGTTCCACTACTCTATATTTCATGTGCACTACATGTATACCCCCCACGATAATTGATATAAAATATAATCTAAAGCAATATGTTACTTGATCTTATATATTAATTAAAAAATTTATAAGAAAGAAAAATTATGTAATTTGAAATATTTCTTGTTTCTCATGCAACACCACCTCCTCCACCACCACCTTTTTTAGGGAGCGCTATAACTCCAATGTGGGACTTTCAGACGTGAATTCAGATTTAGTCTGGGGTATCAGACACAGTGTAGGAAACAAAAAAACATACTAGTGTATTCCCACAAATGGGGTTTGGGATGGGTACGGTGTGCACATACTTTATCTCCTACCCTTCTGAGGTAGAGAAACTGTTTTTGATTACTCTCAATCCAAAAGAAGTGTAGACAAAACATGGTAGAAAGGAAATATCAAGATAAACTGAACAAATGAAGCAATAGGTAGTAGTGAAAATTGAAGAATAAGATACTACACTAATACAAAATACTACTACTAAATAAAGAGAGGACGAGAAGAAGGGGTTGATCCCTTGCCTATTCCACATAAAAATACGACTACACTTGGCTACTATGAATAAAAGAAAATAATGACGATTAGAATTGGAGTTACATTTACTTTACTTGTTGCTTTGTTTCCTTGCAACATAAAATTAGATCAATGTCGGGTAGATCCTATGTTGCTCAGTTCAATATTGTCAAGGGACGCGTGTCAGATTCGCCAAAAGTAGTGTATTTTTGGAGTATTCGACACGGGTGCGGCATCGGAAGTGAAGAGTCCGCACAACTTAGGGTAAATCATTAGTGTGATCTGATGCTCAAAAAACAATTACTCCCTCTCATCCCTTTTCATGTGACACTCTTTCCTTTTTTGCCCGTCTAAAAACAAAGACACCTTTCTATATTTTGTAACAATTCAACTTTAAAATATCCATTCTACCTTTAATGAGATGATTTATAGCCACACAAATATCTATGACTTATTTTAGATCATGTTTCGAAGTCTTCCTTTATTTCTTAAACTTCGTGCTAAGTCAAACACCATCACATAAATTGGGATGGAGGGAGTAGTATTCACTTTGGAGTTAAAAGTAACATAAATCAATTTAAAAGTATTCATAATTCAACAACAATAAAGAAAAACCAAATGAAATAGAGGATGACCTAATTTTTTATTCAAAATTTTCCAATTTTTTAATGTAAAAGAAAAGTAGTTACCAAGAACGAATGAAATTGTTTCCCCAAGGCCTAGCTCGAGTGGCAAAAGGCCGAGGATTTGTGGCTTAGGTTGCAGGTTCAAGCTCCACACCATGCAAAGCAAAGCCCGATATTTAAGTAGAGAAGGGTAGAGGGGCGGGTCCATTATCCACTGAGTTTAGAAGACTGTGATTGGTCCAAAGGGCGGGTCAGTGACAGATTTCTCGGTTATAAAAAAAAAAGAATGAATGAAATTTGTTTTCTTAGTAGAAAACATTCCCTAAATGGCTTGGGAATTTTAAGAAAGGTACATAAAGTCTTGCCTAAAAGTCCTAATCCACATTATTATAACAAACAATTGAAGAAATTTAATAATGCTATGATTTTGTAGAAGGTTCACACATTTACGTGGCAGACTCCAAATCAAGCAGATATATGCGTAGAAAGAGAATTTAGGTAAGTTTGATATCGACAAATCTACTTCCCCAAATTTGGTTTTCCTCTAAAGTCATCCTTCTTATTACCATTTTTAGTCAAAAGAGTGACTCGAAATAATATAACTTAGCGAGATAACCATCAAGGGGATCAAAATGGCCAAAAAGGCGAGTGTAAGTAAGTTGCTAGTCAGTTCTATTTCACATGAGAATATTGCAAAGAAAAAAGAACATGTTGGTTAATTGTCCACTCATAATCCCACTAATAACTTTTTTGCTCCAATAACCTCAAGTCCTCAATTGGGAAGAGAAAACAACGTTAATTGTCCATGGGTGGAATGTGCTGCCTCACAACGATCTATGAATGCAAAATAGTTTGTTTCTTTTTAAATATGTATTTTATAAAATATGATTGTAAAGATATGACACTTGGGCCTAATTCAACCCCAAAAGCTAGCTCATTATTGTGGTTTGTCCAAGCTCATATAAGGAGATCAATTTCCCATCAATCTGCCGATGTGGGACTTCTTAACACTCCCTTGAACGTCCAAACCTGAACTGGAGCGTGAACACTTAAAATGTGGGCATAACATCAGTGAACAACAAAATGGGATGGGCCTGACTCTGATACCATGTAAAGATATGACACCTGAGCGTGACTCAACCCAAAAAGCTAACTCATGAGGGGAGGTCTGTCCAAGTCCATATAAGGTGACCAATTTTCCATCCCTCTACCGATGTGGGACTTCTTAACAATAAGAAACCCACATAGTAAACAAACCCATTTTTTCAAATTACGGAAATAACCTTAAAAGAGGACGTGACAAAACTCACAATTGAACAATAAAAGAAGAAACAACCTAGTATTAAGAACCTCTAATTATTAAATTAAGCTGACCCAATATGGATCTAGCGTGCTAGAACTAAATTGAGTCAGAATATATAGATCTATGTATCGAACAATGTTGACGAAGATTCATTGCTATGCTTAATGCTTGAAAGGACGCATAGGAACATACCAAATAGTATGGTGGAATTAAGTTCCTCGGACTCTTCACTTTTGGTGCCCGCTAAGGCTGGGCACCGGAATGGGTTGTACCGGTACCGTTCCGGTACCATTCCGGTACCATTCCGGTCCGGTAGTATTCGGGATGGGATGGGATACATTGACCGGTACACGGAACGGAACGGTATCATGATTTGGTACCGGTATACCGGTTCATTCCGGTTCCGTTCCGGTCCGGTCCGGTACCGGTCCAGTCCCGGTAAATCATTTTTAATTAAAATAAAAATAATATTTTTGTCATTATTTACTTTTATTAGCATATCTTTTTTGTTTATTTAATTTTTTAAAATTACAAACTTAAGTTATTTAACTTACAAGTTATAAGTATAACTTAATAACTTATAAACTTCAAAAGATTCAAATCTTTAAAACTTATAACATAACTACATAAGCTCAAAAACTTAAAAAACTACTTAATTAAACTTAACTTACAAACTAATATACGTAAAAATTTAAAAAAATATCTTTAAAATAAACTTAAGTAAAATTATTATAAATTTTAAAACTTAAATACTATAAACTAATATAACTTAGAAAATAAAAAAACATTCGTATTTTCGTAATTCAAAATAACTCAAAAAAATAATTATTTTTTGAAATAGCTATATGTGCCGTCCCGTTTATCCCATCCTGATCCGCTCTGGTCCATTCCGGTCTGTCATGGTTCTATCCCGGTATATAGTGGGACGGGACGGAACTGAGCCTCCATCCCGGTAGTTCCGGTCCGGTTCATCCCGGTACCGGTCAACAACCCGGTCAAACCGTCCCGTTCCGGTCCGGTACCGGTTCGTTCTGGTCCGGTGGTCCCATTCCGGTTCGGTGCCCAGCCTTAGTGCCCGCACCTTTGGGTACTTTGACCAAAATTGATGGAGAAATTCGGGACTAATCAAAACAAAAACTAAAGTGAAATTGAAGAAAATGGAATACCTTACTTTCTCAAAAGCTAATAGAATACCTTGTATCTATAAATTTCTATGTCCGTCCTTTTCTTTTATTCTATGTCTTGGATTTTCCTCTTGATCAATATTTTCTCCTTTTATCTCTTTTTGGGATTCTCCTCTTAATCAATATTTTCTCCTCAAAATATCTGGGAAGTTTTCCACAATTTTACGACTCTAGTTGTAGATATATGAATTGTTTTTAGCCGAATCTCCGCACTCATATCCGTACCCCCGAATCTTAGAATTTAAACCATGAGGGATTAGACCTCTAGATCTGCACCCGTATCAGACACTTGCACCCGAGTCTGAGCAACTTAGTGGTGGAAAGCCATGTGGTCATCTAGGCATAAAGGAATACATCAACATTACGAAGCAAATTTTATACGAATAAGGTTTATGTAAAAAGCTCAATCTATTCCTATACAAATTGAGTCTTATTTAGCAAAACCATTTTCATTGCGAACATGAGTTCTTCAACCACACAATAACAAATTTTGTAAGTATAATTTTAGTGGAATTCAATATCCTATATATTTAGAGCACGAGTTCTTCAGTCGCACACAATTACAAAGTTGCAAGTATAATTTTAGTTTTCGCCAATATCCTTCATATTGACTGAAGCCTTAAACATTACAGTTTTAGCAAATAGGAATTTTAGTTAGTTGGAAAAAGAATTTGATTTTTGAAGGGTAAATCAAATTCTTCCAAAGTTTAAAGGTCAAGTCAACTTGAATTCTTATGGCTTTCTAAATTGATAAAAATGATCAATTAGTTGGTCTGTGATATACATTCTTTCGAAGCTAAATGTTGGACATAGAAACAATCCATTTCAATGTACGAATATCTAAGAAGGCTCTCAAAATGTAAAACTCTCAGCTGGTGAGATATATAGGTAGTGTGTTTTTAGCGTTCGATTCTAATAAGGATAGGAATAAAACATCAGCACATCCACCATAAAACTTTAGGATTCAAATTTTACGATTTCAGCCAAATAACAATATTAGGTAAGATTTTGGATATTACAATTACAGCCATCATTTAATTGCTTCTTAAAAGGAAAATTTTTAATTTTTTATAAAGGGTATAAAAGTCTATCAACAGTTCTAGGATATTTTCGTTCATCAACATTTAGCGTTTTAGTATTAGTGCTTTTATGATAAATAGATTAAGTAGCAAATATGCCGAACACCTTGACTGGGAACTAGAGTTTGTTTGGTGATGTGTTGAAATAAAAACTCGGCGACTTCGATTTACATGTATCACTTGGTTATCACATATGGGTCACAAGATGAGTTTTTTCTTTTACCTTTCTCGGTAGAGATGTAGTTTATACGTTATAGTTCTCTAACCATTATAAAGTTTGCTCTGGAGATCATCATGCCTTATTTAATTCATTTTTGGTCAATTAGTTAACTGAAGGTATATTTTTTCCATATGATCAATGTTTCAGGCTCATCAGCTGTTGAGTGGTCACAAGATGCAGATTTTCGTAATTGGATTGACCGGAAAGCTCTTGATGGGGGTGAAAGCAATGACAGCAAAAGATGGCCATCACTGCCATATTCTTCTGCTGCTCACCTTTTGGAATCAAATACTTTGTACAGGACTTCCTCATACCCTGAGCAACAACAGCAACATGAATATCAACAGCAAACCCCGAACCACCACTACTCCAGTGAGCCAGGACTCATCCCAGAATTGCCTTTCACTTCATTCCCTCCTAGTGCAAGGCATCCACAAGCTTCCGCAAATAACCAATTACGGAACCCAAATGGTCCAAATCATCCCGGTGGACAGC
Organism: Solanum tuberosum; assembly: GCF_000226075.1. Lineage (NCBI taxonomy): Eukaryota > Viridiplantae > Streptophyta > Magnoliopsida > Solanales > Solanaceae > Solanum > Solanum tuberosum. Next base: position 1,422,096 of record NW_006238986.1, on the reverse strand, counting down.
AAATGCCAGTTTCCTCTCCTAACTTTTCTCCCTTCTTAAACACTGCAAATCAATTAACTGCCTCACATCTTGGCCCGCAGTATGGTGGAAAGTTTGCTCAGGGCACACCTCCTGGGCTTCCCCTTCATAATCAAATTCCAAGCCAATGGTTGAAGCAATCTACTTTATATCCGGGGGAGCAATCAAGCATGACCAGTAATATGATTACCCAGCAGTCACATCGCCAAAATGGTTTCGCGCCACCACATGGGGGGCTGCAGCTACCCCAGCAACCTGGCCAACAGCACCCCTTGCATCCACCCTATGGCCGTTTGCCAGGGTTGCAATCTCAACTGTTTAATCACCATATGTCTCCACCCTCGCAGATGATGAACAATTTTGATATGCTTGGGTTGGCTGATTTAAGAGATCAAAAGGCAAAACTAATGCTGAGAGGCAGACAGGGCATGCATTACCCTCAACTAGGTTTTGACGTTAGTAGCCAGAGAAATGTTAGCGCATGGCCAAGATTTAGATCCAAGTACATGTCAACAGATGAATTAGAGAATATTCTTAGAGCACAGCTGGCTGCTACCCATAGCAATGATCCTTATGTTGATGATTATTATCACCAAGCTTGTCTGGCCAAAAAGTCTGCTGGTGCAAAGTTGAAGCACCATTTCTGCCCAAATAATTTGAGGGATGGTAGTGCTCGAGCTCGTGCTAATACTGATCCACATCCTTTTCTCCAGGTTGATGCTCTTGGAAGGGTTGCTTTCTCTTCTATTCGCAGGCCCCGCCCGCTTCTTGAAGTTGATCCACCAAAATCATCTGCTACTGGATGCATTGAACAGAAAATGTCTGAGAAACCTCTGGAGCAAGAGCCAATGCTAGCAGCTAGGGTGACTATTGAGGATGGACTCTGTCTTCTTCTTGACGTTGATGATATTGACCGGTTCCTACAGTTTAACCAGGTTCCAGATGGAGGAGATCAGTTGAAACGCAGGCGGCAGGTTCTGCTTGAGGATTTGGCCTCATCACTTCAGCTAGTTGACCCCCTTGGCAAAAGTGTCCACACTGTGAATTTGGCTGCTAAAGATGATGTTGTCTTCTTGAGGATTGTCTCACTTCCCAAGGGCCGGAAACTGCTAGTACGGTACCTTCAGCTTCTTTTCCCTGGAAGTGAACTGACCAGGGTGGTTTGCATGGCTATTTTCCGTCATCTAAGGTTCTTGTTTGGTGGGCTTCCAAGTGATCATGGTGCAACTGAGACTACTGTGAACCTTGGAAGGACTGTGTCACTGTGTATTTGTGAAATGGAGCTCAAAGCACTTGCTGCCTGTCTTGCATCAGTGGTTTGTTCAGCAGAGCCTCCTCCACTCCGTCCCGTTGGAAGCCCTGCTGGAGATGGGGCATCTGTTGTTCTAAAATCTATTCTTGAGAGGGCGACTGAGCTCTTAAGAGATCCCCATGCTGCTGGCAAGTGCAGCATGCCTAATAGGGCATTCTGGCAGGCCTCGTTTGATGCATTTTTTGGGTTACTCACAAAATACTGTTTCAGCAAATACGACACTGTAATGCAATGTTTCTTGACACAAGGCCCACCGGATGTGGCTGTCAGTGGATCTGATGCAGCCAAAGCTATTAGTAGGGAGATGCCTGTTGAACTTTTGCGTGCGAGTCTTCCTCACACTAGTGAACAACAGAGAAAGGTCCTGTTAGAATTTGCACATAGGTCTATGCCTGTGCTGGGTGTTGGTAGCCAAAGTGGGGGAAGTGGTGGTACATGATTTTTATTGGAGATTGATATCAACTATTTGATGTTCCCTTGAAGATTGTCATGAGGTATGTCAAAACGCGCTGGTTCATGGATTGCTTTCCTCGGCACATATGGTGTTTATGACAAAACATTGTTGGAGTTGCAGGACATGGAGTCGGATCATCTGTAGTATTCTGGTCGGAGAGCAAGAAACTTCATTCTCGTTTAGACATGGATGTGGTCATCCCTGTTGGTACTGTGCTGCTTCAGACAAAGTTGTGAAGTAGGCTGTTGCTGTAATATGTTCTAGTTTTCTTTTTAATCTGGAGTTTTATCGTATGCTGTTTTCTCATCCATGATAGTCCTATGTTCTGAGGGATTTTTAGTATAACTTTGTACAGTATTCAACTAGAGAAAACATTCAGCTTCTAGTTTTGGAGGATATGGGGAGGAATTTGTTATAAGTTAAAAATGTTTGATAATTATGTGAATGAATGTTGAAGCTTTGGAACAGTTGATGGTGGGTACCATGTTCCAGCTTATGCTATAAGAAAATATTCAAGAAGTTGAATATGAGGGGAGTCTAGTTATTACCTGTGAGATTGATCCTAGGACAGGTATTCAATTTCAAGGTGCAAATTGGTGAGCTAAATCTCAATTCATTGCCTTTTGGTTACTTAAGAAAGCACTAGCAAGAGGTAGCACTTAATGTTTTGCCTTGAGCCTGAGATATTCAGAGACTAGAGAAGTCGTGACTAATATCAAATATAGCTAGGGAAGACAGTTTTAACAGAAAATAAAATCCTCAGTCTGTAAAATAGCGTGCGGGGCTTTGGTTTAGTGGCAAGAGCATAGTGCCTTGTTTTAGTGGTAAGAGCATAGTGCGTGATGTGTTGGTTAGGTATATCTTACGAGTTTGAACCCTGGTATTGATGAAAGCCTGATATTTAAGCGGAGAAGAGTAGAGGGGTGGACCATTACTTACTGAGTTTATAATTTAAAGGACATCACATCAGCTTTTGTTGCAGTCACCAGATTAGCACTTTCAACTTGTATTCTCCAGATGAAAAAAAGTCATCTGCCACTTGTGTATTAACAGGGTATAACGTGCCCCTTAAAAATAGGAACTTTGTGTTATGAAATTATAAAATAATAATAATAATATAGTAGGGGGGGAAAAGAGGATAGACAAGACTTCTTATTTCCCTTGGAAATAATTTACAGTGAAGAGGCTTGTACACGTTTTTATAGTACTCCCCTTTGAATCTAATTGATAGATAATGTATCTAGTTAAAATTTTGCTAGCAATAGTTAGAATAAAATAAGTCAATATCGATAGTCCTTTTTAGGTATCACAATGCGTTTGATCCCATTTCAATGTCTCCAGTAGGAAAAGAATTATACCTTGCTTACAAATTAATCGAAAAGGTTATAACATGCCTTGTAATGTTAGAAGGATACATTAGTGCATCAATTGCAGTAGGATATATAAGGTACTTCAAGATAAACAATCTTGTCATTTTGTTTTGAGGTCGGAATGAATTCTTATTCATATCAAGTGATTGAACAATCATGATAAAATCTTTTCAACACCTTTTTTTTTTGTATATGCAGATTGAGCCAAATTCTCAATTTACAAATGATTTTGTCCTTTTAAGATCTTTCTTCTCAAATTCGTTCTTTAAATAATCACTTATCTTTGAAGCTCTATTGGAGTGCCAATAAAGTTTATGCCGTCATCATAAACAAGAAGTATGACAAACTTCAATGTATATTTTTCTTTATTAAAACATATGGACAAATTACATCATTTTTATAACTTTTTTTTTAAAAGTAGTCACTAATTAAGATGGTTGTATCGCATGTGTTCAAATTACTTCAAATCATACAATAGTCTTTTTACAATCTAATTGAATACTTTTTTCAAAATTTTGAACTATATACTTTCGACATATTAAATTCTTCAGAAATAGCATGTAATTAATTATTTATGAGATTAAAAATGAGAGAACCTTTTTATTTCCTATGACTTTATTGATAACATATGGTGGCTACTTTTAGCTGTCAATTGTTTTAAAGGTAGTTGAAGCAAAAGGTTATAATGATATAAATATCCACAACTTGTAAATTACGATACATACATATTAATTAAGAGGCCAAAAAGTTCTTTTTAGTACAAAATATTATCAACAAGTTATATATTTCACAGAATAGGCCAAAATACAACTTAAGTGCTGATGAGATAATAATTTCGATAGATATCAGAGTAAATTCGATTCTTCGATTCAATTACTTTTTCAGTTTCATTATCTACTGTGCCAAAGCACTTGTGTTGTAGACTAGCAGAGCACCTCCCGCAAGAAGTCCAACTAACGTTACTGCCCAAAGGGCTAAGCCAGTGGTACCTGCAATAATAAAAGCTTAAATTATATACACTGACAATAATATATATATATATATTTTATATTATCAATGCAATATAATATGTTATTATATGTTTATATATCATTTTATTTGCTAAATTATTTATCATGTTCGATATAAAGAATCAGCTGAAATCTTCATAAATATCACTATAATGTGCCTCTACTAACAAGTTAGAGTGAGATTATTTAGCTTTAAAACAAGAAAAGTTTTTTTTTTTCCAAAACATATAATATACATGCATACATACATATGCTAGTTATCATACATTCATACCCTATCATGTATATACATACATACACATACATCTTAGATATCATGCATGCATACATATATACATACGTCATATTCTAGTCACGGGTTATAGTTGTATTGAGTCTCAAATAATTGAAGTTGGATCATGGGTCCTCAATTAGGGGTCATGGATCGAGTCTCGAGTCTCAAGTCTCGAGTGCCGAATTGAGGCTCAATTTCAATGTGTCTCGGGTCAAGGTCGGGGCGCTCTCATTTTTTTTTTGTTTTATACAATCTTTGTATTGTGGATTATAGGAAGAAATTAGGTTTATCAAAATTAAAAGCCTATATCAATAATTATTATGATTTGTAAAATATTGTTATGTTACATAATAATTTCGAAATATTATAAGTTTCCCTTGTAATATGCTAGCATAATTTGATAATGCGCAGAATATAAAACTCAAATAATAATAATAATTGAAAGTCATACCGCCAACATAGACATCGCCACTTGGGGACCATTCATCCGGGTTATAGATAGGACTGCATTTTAATTCAAGTAATATATAAATTAATTAATACTACATCTCCAGAGTAATTTATGAAATGTCAATTTCATGCGGATTACTAGCTCTGTCCTTAATGAGAAGTAATAATCAAATTAACCAACCTGTATATCCATCAACATTAGCTCCATATTTCTTCACGAATTGGTAAACACCCTTTCCCTATACATAGCAACAATAGATTTTCACAAAATGTCAATTATGGAACTATTCATCATGAAAATTGAGTCTTTTAAAGAAAATATTTTGACGTATTAAATATACAACTTTTAGAAATTCCTTCGTACCAAATATACTCATAGTAATTTTTTTTCTTTGACATAAGACCGGTGTCAAGATGAGAACAAACCTTGGCCTTCCTGCCAGAGGCATCAACACCATCTTGCAAGTTCAAGCCTCCATTAATTCCTAATTTACACACCAATTGTGTTAACAATGATCATCATATATATATATGATTGCATGATCTTTTAATAAAAATTGCTAATAACATAATTATTATTTATCATAATTAACATCATTAGAATTTTTAAAACTATTTTTGATCTCATGAAAGTAATTAACTTTAGCAATCACTAAATTTTATCTGTTAATTATAACGACAAAAATCTCTCTCCAAGTTGATGTTACTACTAGAGTAAGACATTTTCTTTTTAATTTGATGTAGGAGAATGAGAAATAGTTGGAATCTTTTAAGGTGGGGCACACGTTTATGGTCTTGTAACTTTATGTTTCAAGGTCAATTAATCTCTAGATCAAGTCCTAACTAGAAATATGTATCTTAACAGAAGAAGAGAAAAATCATTTATATTCGAAACTCTCTTTCCTTCCTAGCTACTATAACTAAAAAGTGCAACACTTACTCGAAAATGAAGGGCATCAATCCAATAAATGTATGCCATAGTCAGATATTACAAGATAGAGAATTAAATCCTCAGAAGAGTCGAAAATTTATATAACCAACCAACTGAACCATTAATTTTTTTTAAAAAAGTAAAGTAAAGATTATTATTTTCTCTGACTTTGCATATTATACTATAGGGTAAAACTAAGTGAGAGGAAGCTAAGAAAGACATACCATAAGGCTTATTGGTGGTAATCTTCTTTCCCCCACTGGCCTTCACTATCAATTTGGAGTTTGAAGGCCTTGCTATTGATGCCTTTTCTACTCTTAAGAGAGAGGGTTTAAGGCTAAATGAACTCATCATCATCACTCCACTACTTGCCATATAGTATACTCTTTTATTTGCTAAAAAGTTATTATTTTTCCTAAAACTTTGCTTGACGTTTGTTTTAATTTGCTCAATGATTCGTTTATGTATAGGAGTAGAAAAAAACACACAATTGACCATTCATTACACGTGGCGTTATTTGACTTGTGTATGTGATTATTATTATCATAATTGTAATTAGCATCTAGCATGTTCCACATACTTCTAGTTTGCTATGTTCTAGTTTTGTATAGTTGGAATTCACTCATTGGATTGGCAGCCTTTCAATTGAGGGACCTATTATATACTCAATCACTTTTTCAAACAGGAAAAATAAATGAAAAAAAGAAGAAGAGAGATGCACGCATTGTTTAGGTTCTTTTTGAATAAGAAAGACAAAAAATAATAACCCCTAATTAATGATGATGCTTTACGATAAATAATAAACTTATTAGGTCTCACATTCTGAAATACAAATACATAGAAGAGAGGCGAACGAGAGGGAGGAGAGGTGAGCAAGATATATTGGAGAGTGACAAACGAGAAAGTCAGTGTATTCTAGATACATGCGAATCCATTTGGGTACAATATATTTAAAACAAATTACACATAATTTTGACCTCATGAGTCTGAGGGTACATGTATTTGAACCCGCCAGATACATGTATTTCGAGACTAAAAATCAGATACAAAGATACATAATTTGACTCTATATATGCTATTTGTGTTGTTTACCATTATATATACTAATTTCATAGGCACGTGTACCCCATTTAATAATAAATATTATAGAAAAAATAAAACTTAACTATGAACTTTGTCACTCAATTCGTTGTAGCTAAGAATTCTTTTTAATAATTCATTACAGATTCGTCACTAAACAAAATTAGTGATAAATTTTACTGTTTAACTTTGTATCAATAATTCATGTATTTTTAATGGTGAAATTACTTTTACTAATATACAAGAGACTATAGAGAATTTTCATTTGTTAGAAAAAGTGTAACAAGTAATAAAATAATAACAATTCATTTAGAATATCTTTGATTTTTACAATTGGCTCTCCCAACAACCAACAATAATTGGCTCAACATTCTTAATACCTAGCCTTCTCACTTAATTGGGGACCCTTTGAAATCGAAACAGACTCCACTGAGGTTTTACAATTTCTTGATCATGCACTTCCACCATATGAATGTATTATCCTTCAATGCAGGTCTGTTGAAGAAGTTGCAGAATCCAATGGTCCGACATAGCTTTTTCAGACAGGGTTAACTACGTAGCAGATATACCAGCTAAGCAAGAATCCCGGCTGACAATCTATGACAAAGCTATCTTTTTGCAATCTCCACAAGCAGTGGCGGATCCAGGATTTTCACGAAATGGGTTCAAGATATAAAAAATAAAACCCAAGATTTTCACGAAGTGGGTTCAAGATATAAAAAATAAAACCCAAGATTTTCACGAAGTGGGTTCAAGATATAAAAAATAAAACCCAAGATTTTCACGAAGTGGGTTCAAGATATAAAAAATAAAACCCAAGATTTTCACGAAGTGGGTTCAAGATATAAAAAATAAAACCCAAGATTTTCACGAAGTGGGTTCAAGATATAAAAAATAAAACCCAAGATTTTCACGAAGTGGGTTCAAGATATAAAAAATAAAACTAAAATGTGGCAACAGGGATTCGAGCTTGGGCTGGCTGGGAAAATTGAACCCTTTTCACCACTCTACCAAGGGTCACACTTGTGTTAGTGGGTTCAAAAGTTAATATATACAT
>NW_006238986.1:1407019-1414113 GCF_000226075.1 Solanum tuberosum | reverse complement strand
ATATATATATATATATATATATATATACGGTGTTATTTTTCAACGAAGTGATTTCATATGAACCCACTTGACCCTCTGTAGGTCCGCCCCTGTCCACAGGAATATATCAAAGACCAACTTGCTAAAGACAAGAACGGAGATATCTCTACTAGACTAATTAGGTCATTTATGTGTAATAAGTTAGCCCAGTTTGGCAACCTTGCTGTAACTACTAGCACTTCTAGGGAATATGTTCTAGCAAACTCTTCTGTAATTTCGTAGCATATATATATTATCGTTTTAACCAAAATAAATAAATAATGTTCTTGCTTTGGAGAAAGAATACATCAAGGAAGAGTATTAATGAGAGGTGATGAGCTTGTTTAAAAGAGAAGAAACAAAAAGAGGTGTTGACAGCGATAATGAAAAAAATGGGGAAAAAATAATAGAAATAAGACGGGTGTAGAAGTGGTGATAGATTGATGGTGTGGCGGAGGAAATGGTGGCAAAGAGACAAGAAAGAAGAACAAATACTTTTTTTTTTATAAAAAAAATAAATTAATTAAATGCTCTCACGCGCCCATTTGAGGTGAACTATAGTAAAAAGTGTTTAAGTGATTCAAATTTGAAGTGTTAGAGGTGTTAAATATGTACAAATTTTAGTTGAAGTGTCCAAGTACAATATGCTCAATTTTAAGTGATCGTCGATGACTTAAGCAAAAAATAAATAAATTGTCCAGTACTATTCATTTTTACTTTTCACTCTTACTATTCACTTTTATTATACGTTACTTGTCCATTACAAGAGAAAATATGAATTTTAGTAAAAATAAAATATGATCAAGATATTAATGTGAGAGAAAGTACCTAGTAGGATTTAAAAAAAAAATGTATTTCCTTAACTAAAATTTTAAAATATTTAAAATTATTTTATTTTTGTATCTTTTGTTATCATTTGTTATTTCATCTTAGTATCAGAGCAAGAGATCTTACGAATCATTTAAGATTTAATCGTGATAAATATTAATTTTTTTTAGTATTTTATATTATTCATATTAAACAATTAATAGAATTTGTAATCCATGTAATATGTTATGATATCAAGTGTTAAATTAATCGAGAAATATAATCACAATAATCACATAGCTTAAGAACACCTTTAATATTGTGAAATACGTGACCAGAAGGTGTGTAACTTTATCTCCCATAACAACGCGCAATTGAAGACATACTAGATTAAGCTTTTTTCTTGTGTAAATTCATTTGCAATTAATCACCTTTTGACCTTTAGGAAGTTGTGTGAACTCCCACACATCATTACTATTCATGAACTTCATCTCTTTAAATATGATATCAAGCAAGTAAGGGTTTGGGGGTTTATCTAAATCTCCTTTAACGACAAATTATATTGTTTATGCATAATTAAAATTACTTTCTAAGGTATAAATAATACATGTCGAATCCCCCTTTGTTGGAGAAAAAGTACAGAGAAATCTAAAAATAATAAAAAAAGAGAAGGAAAACTGCAACTGCGTTTAATTTCAGATTAATTGGAAGTACAGAAATAACAAAATATGCCCACATGATATATAGGCAAAGAGATAAACAACTAATGCTAGTTCTACTAAACTACACATGTCCCAATTCAGTCAATCATTTTGAATCACTCTTTAACATTCCCTCTTGATTCAAAACTACAGACACCAAACAATCCTCTGAAATAACAGAATTTCTCCTTCGATAAAGCCTTTGTCAATACATCAGCCAACTGCTCTTGTGTGCTGCAATATTCCAATAATATTTCCTCCTTTGCTACCAAATCACGGATAAAATGATAACGAATATCAATATGCTTTGTCCTGCTGTGGAATGTTGGGTTCTTTGTCATGGAGATAGTTGTTTTATTGTCGCAAAATATCTCTGTTGCTCCTCTCTGCTCCTGTTGAAGATCAGTTAACACTCTCCTTAGCCAGACGACTTGACAAACTTCTGAAGTTGTTGCAATGTACTCAGCTTCTGAAGTTGACAATGATGCTGTAACTTGCTTCTTTGAACTCTAAGTCATTAGTCACCACACCTGAACCTAGAGTGAAAACATTCGCCGAAATACTCCGTCTATCGTCCAATAAACTTACCCCATCACTATTTGTGTACCCGCACAATCTGAAATTATCAGTTTTGGAGTACCAAATACCAAAGTCCAAAGGTCCAGCAATGTACCACAAGAATCTCTTTGCTGCCCCATAGTGTACCTTTGAAGGTTGTTGCATAAACCTAGAAATAACACCAACATGATATGAAATATTGGGTCTAGTATACGTCAAATATATTAGACCTCCAACCAAGCTTCTGAACCTCTTTGCATCTGTCAATTCTACTTCATTTACCTGCTGCAATTTCTCACTGATATTCATTGGAGTAGCCGCATGCTTGCAATTAAGCATGCCAAATTTATTGAGTAGGTCTCTAGCATATTTCCTTTGTGAAAGAAATATTCCCTCTCCAGTTTGATGGACTTGAAGGCCAAGAAAGTAATGTATAAACCCATATCTGACATCTCAAACTCATTCATCATTTGAGACTTAAACTCTTCCAGAAGAGAACGTGAAGAACTAGTGTAAATGATATCATCAACATAAAGGCATACAATAATGAAATCATTACCTTCCTTCTTCACATATAAGGTGGGTTCATTCTCACTTTTTATGTATCCATTTTTGTGGAAGTATCTATCAATCTTGCTATACCACGCTGGAGGGGCTTGCTTCAAGCCATACAATGCCTTTTTCAGTTGTACACCTTTGTTTCATCGCCTTCCTTTGTGAAACCTTCAGGTTGTGTGACATAGACTTCTTCTTGTAAGTCTCCATTGAGGAATGCGGACTTGACATCAAATTGATAAACTGCCCATTGTAACTGTGCAGCCAATGCTAGAACCAACCTCACTGTCTCAAATCGAGTTACTGGAGAAAATGTTTCTTCAAAATTAATACCATATTGTTGTGCATACCCTTTTTCCACAAGACGAGCTTTGTGCTTTTGTAGGCTACCATCAGCTGCAAACTTTGTTTTGAACATCCACTTCAATCCAATTGCATTTTTTCTGTTTGGTAACTCCATCATTTCCCATGTACCATTCTTTTTGATGGATTTCATTTCTTCCACCATTGCTTTCTTCCATTCTTCTTTTCCAGCAACTTCTTCATAATTCATGGGATCTGAAACAATAAGAGCAAACTAACAAGACGTATAAAGGTTATTAGCATTCTCGGAATTTAGATTTTTAAGCCTTGTTGATCTTCTTAATGGAATAATCTCATCTGAAGACTCTTCATGAGTTGCTGCAATTGGCGTGCTTTGTGACACCACAGAAGAACCTGAAAGTGTACTTGAAGGGGTTGACTCTATTCCTTCATCTTTAGTGATTCCAAGAGGCATATGAGTCTCTTGTCGCACTAGCTTTTCACTCCAATCCCAACTTGCATTTTCATCAAATATTACATCTCTTCTAATTGAGATCTTACCATTAAAAGGGTTATACAATCTATATGCTTTGGAGTGAGTACAATAGCCAACAAAAATGCATTTTTCAGATTTTTCATCAAGCTTTTGACGTGCTTGTGAACTTACCAAAGCATAAGCAACACACCCAAAAACTTGTAAATGACTTACATTTGGTTTCCTACAATGCCAAGCTTCATAAGGAGTTTTATTCATAACAACTTTTGTTAGTGAAAGATTCAGCAAGTAAACATATGCTGCAACAACTTCTGCCCAAAAATGATTTGTGAGTTCCTTTGCTTGCAACATGTTCCTTGCCATCTCCACCACAGTCCGGTTCTTTCGTTCAGCAACACCATTTTGCTCTAGGTTATAAGGAGTTGTTAAATCCCTATGGATGCCATTTTTTTCACAAAACAAATTGAATTCGTTGGACACGAACTCTCCTCCTCTATCTGTGCGAAGAACAGTGATACTGCAACTACTTTGGTTCTCTACCAAAACTTTAAAGACCTGAAACTTTTCAAAAGTTTCTGACTTGTTTTCCAGAAAATACACCCAACTCATGCGACTATCATCGTTAGTAAACAACAAGAAATAACGACTTCCACCTAAGGACTTAGCCTGCATAGGACCACATAAGTCAGCATGTATTAATTCTAAACATTTAGAAGCTCTCCATGCCTTTCCAACAGGAAAATATTTCCTAGTTTGTTTCCCATAAATGCACCTTTCACATAAATCAAAAGAACTAATTTTTTGTAGACCAAAAACCATACCTTTATCACCTAGCAATTTAAGGCCGTTTATTTTGAGATGACCGTACCTCAAATGCCACAACTTTGAGTCATCCTTTGCATTTGTAGCAAGGGCAAACATTTTCCATATCAGAAACATCCAGCGGAAACATCTTATTTGGCGTCATGGTGATATGAACCTTTTTGCTAGACTTCTTACTTGTAATGACACAAGTATCATCATCAAACCAAAGAGAATACTATTGGTCATTAGTTGCCCAACACTCAACAAATTATATCCTAAATTGGGTACAAATTGAACATTATCTATCATGTTTACTTTGTCTTGATTAATGCCAATGCTTACCATGCCTTTTCCTTCAACCAGTAACTCTTTTGTATTGCCAAGCTGCACCTTTTTCTTTTGCTTCTCGTCAAGCTCATGGAACAAAGATTTGACACCTATCATATGATTTGAACAACCACTGTCTACAAACCATAGATCACTTGGCATATGATTTGTATCAGTGCAAGCCATAAAAAGATAATTCTCTTCCTCGTTTTCTGTTGCAGCAAAATTTATTTTCTGATCTTTATACCAGCAATCAGCCCTTATATGTCCGTAACGCTGACAGTGATGATATTGAATGCCATTTTTTTGTGTTACCTTGCTCATTGGACTACATGTGTCCATTATTTCTTCCTCTGCCCCTTCCATAACCACGACCTCAACCACCGCAAAAGCCTCATCTTCTTCGACCTCTGCTTGCTAGACCAGTATTTTCTCCATATTTGGTGGCTGAATCTTTAACTTGGAATGCCTCATCTTCATTCTTTTCTGTGGATCAATTAATTCTCGCCTCATGAGCTTGAAGAGATCCCATCAGTTCATCAAAGGAAAAGACGGATAGATCCTTGAATTCTTCTATCGCAGCAACTACGTGATCAAATTTTGGAGTTAGGCTTCGCAATACCTTTCACACAATGGTCTGATTAGTTACCTTATCTCCGTAGGATCGCATTTGACTAAAACTTATCGTTGTTCTTGACGAAAAACCAGCAATGGATTCTCTACTTTTCATCATCAAGGTTTCAAAATCACGTCGAAGTGATTGCAGTCTCACCACAATGACCTTTGAATCACTTTGAAACTCTTTCTGGAGAATCGTCCAGGCTTGTTTGGATGTGGTTGTTGTTGCTATTCGTGAAAAGACACTATCATGAACAACCTATTGAATAAAAACCAGCGCTTTAGCATCTTTTTGCTTGTTGCTTCGCAGTTTGTTTCCTTCGTCAGGATCTGCAAATCCACATTCTACCAAGTCTCAAAGATCTTGAGATTTTAGTATAGTTTTCATACAGATACTCCAGAATTCGTAGCTTTCTCCCTTGAAGACAGGAATGAGTGGTTGTGCCACATACAATGCACTATTGCTACTTGCCATGGCTGGCTCGGATGCCAAATTTGTTGGAGAAAAAGTACAGAGAAATCTGGAAATAATAAAAAGAGAAGGAAAACTGCGATTGCGTTTAATGTAAGATTAATTGGAAGTACAGAAATAACAAAATATGCCCCCATGATATATAGGCTAAGAGATAAACAACTAATCCTAAAATATAGGTCCTGTAACCCACTATGACACTTAATCATCAACACTAATAAAACTTGAGTAAATATAGAAAACTACCTAACAAAGACCCAAAGACTAGTTCTACTAAACTACCCATGTCCCAATTCAGTCAATCGTTTTGAATCACTCTTTAACACCCTTGACCTCTTCTTATATTTACTTTTTTATATTTTGGATCCCCTAAATAAAAATTCTGACTCCGTCTTTAAAACACACACAAAATGCATAATTTCATTTTTCAGTAAAAAAGAACAATCAAAGTTCAACTCCAACATTCACCTCACTCACATATTGTAAAGCTGGATTTTCAGCTTTAAGTATAGAATGGAGAAGTTCAGCGAGCTAAGCTTTCTACACGAGTTAATTTTTTAAATGGTCATTCAAGTTTCAAAAAGTATTTTTAAATATCATTTTTACTTTATTTAAGACAAAAATATCACTTAACTATCACTATTTTCCTAAGAAAATATTAAACCCCTCAAAAACCTCCTTCTCTCCTAATTGACTAGCTATATCATTAAGCCTCATTTTTTAATAATAGACTTGTTTAACTTTTGTGCACAAGCAATAAGTATTTCAATAAGAGTATGAAATTTAAAATTAAGAAAAGAACACAAAATGTTAAGCAAATACCCTTGAGATCAATTAAACAAACAATTATTAAAGAGTAACTTTTTAGAGCCTGCTTGGATTGCCTTACAAAGAGAGCAGTTTTTAAGTAAAAAATAAAAAGTCAAATTGAAATGACTTTTAAGTCAAAAAATAAAAAGCAGGGGAGACCTATTTTTGATTTTTGACTTATTTTAAGTCATTTTTTACCTTGCCAAACACTCCTCAACTTATTTTAAGTCATTTTAAAAATATTTGTCGAACACTTCCAAAAGTCAAAAACTAACTTAAATGTAGAGTTGATCAACTTTTAAGGCAATCCAAACACCATTCTTAGTCAGGGTGACAATTTCAGCCCATATTAATGAAATGAGTCCATTTTACCCATATTTAATGACTTGAATCACTCATATTTTAGATAGGTAAATATGGGCTTCAAGCTATTTTAAGAGCTCCTACAAATATGATCAAAATGGGTACAATATGGGGATCCATATAGACTCATAATAGATCACTCACTTCTCACTTCTACTCAAAATTATAAATTGTGCTAAAAAATAAAAAAATTCCAATATTAATTTTTAATTTATTTTTCAAAAATAATGGAGGGTGGGTGGGGCTGAGAAGGGGGGGAGGG
>NW_006238986.1:1391209-1406606 GCF_000226075.1 Solanum tuberosum | reverse complement strand
GTAAGGTTGGCAAAAAGATATTTTATTTTTTCGAAAAAAAAGTTTTAAAATTTTATTTTGTGGGTGGGGGTGGGGGTAGAGGTTGCCAATTTTTTTTTTTTACAAAAAAGGCTTTTTAATTTTTTTTTGGGTTGGGGGTGAGGGGGTACAGAGGTGGGGTGGTAGGGGCAGGATGGGATGGTAGGGTTTGAGGTATTAACAACTTAGCTTTGATTTAATATTTTTTGGCTTTAAGAGATTAAAATGGGTTACAACCATTTTATCCAAACCATATTTGACCAAATTCATATTTACCCATATTTTATATGGGTGGATTGTGATCCAATAAATTTTTATTCAATCCATCCAAATCCGATCCAAACCACCCATTTGCCATCCCTAGTCTTAGTACATCCAACATATATTTTATTTAAAACCACAAGAAAGTCTTCTTTAATATTAAATTTTAGACTATAAATTTATGCTCCACTTTAAAAGTATTATGTGATGAACCCGGTAGTGAAAGAGTGAGTCTGGCCCTTCGAACAACATGATCAAACATTGAGCAAAAAGGCAGAAACGATGTTGAATATGGTGTATTAGTTGATGTATTTACAAAGAGACTACACAATTATGGTGAAAAAGATGTAAACCAAATTTTGAGGGGCAATGAAGTCTTTAACCATGATAATGCATGCATAAAAACCCCTTGCAATACTAATATCTTGAATTTTCATGTATTAGTAATACATACCTTAATACAAAATCAAGTGTACATAGATTAAAACACAAAACAAAGTACTATTAATACACAAAATCAATGCGTTCATTATTATTTTTATACACTCTACCAAATCGTGTTAGGTAGAATAATGTCAATCATTTCTCTTTGGGTAATTGGTGTCACCCCACCCCTGCGGATCTAAATGTATGTCCCCACTCCCCATACTTCCGAAACAGTAGCCCCTCCCAATCTCCAAACAAACGCGTTACATTTCAATCCTTTCAATTCACAGCAATTTGCTTCATTTAATTTAATAATTCCCCTTCTTCGATCCTTCCTCTTCCCTCTACCAAAATCTACTATATATATTAACATTTATGTCCCAATCTCAAACACACATTCCTTAAGATTTTCTATAATGTTGTTGCAGCAGCTATCTGTTCTTGCACTTCTCTTGCTATGTCCTGTTTGGGCTGATAATTTCTACCAAGATGCAACGGTCACGTTTGGTGACCATTGCGCTCAGATAGAAGATGGTGGGCGCCTTCTCGCCTTGTCCCTTGACAAAATTTCAGGTTCGGGATTTCAGCCCAAGAATGAATATTTATTCGGAAGGTTTGATATGCAGCTCAATCTAGTACCTGGAAATTCTGCTGGCACTGTCACTACCTTCTACGTAAGTAACACAGCTTATTTCCTCTTACTATAACTCATTAACAAAAAAAACACATGTTCACTGAAGTGTTTTTTTTTTTGTACAATATGCAGTTGTCTTCTCAAGGAGCAGGGCATGATGAAATTTGATTTTGAGTTTCTGGGAAATTCATCAGGTCAACCGTACACGGTTCACACTAATGTCTATTCTCAAGGAAAAGGCAACAAAGAACAACAGTTTCGCCTATGGTTTGATCCCACCTCGTCGTTCCACACCTACTCTATTGTTTGGAACTCTCAACGCATCATGTATGTTACTAATTGAACTTTAATCCAAGTCTAAACAACTTACTTAGTGTTTATGTCTGACATCTTGGGGATTTTTTCTAATTGGCCAGATTTTTGGTGGATAATATCCCAATAAGAGTATTCAACAACCACGAAGCGATTGGTGTTGCATTCCCAAAGAATCAAGCAATGAGAGTTTACGCCAGTTTACGGAATGCTGATGACTGGGCAACACAAGGAGGGCGGGTGAAGACGGATTGGTCCATGGCTCCATTTACAGATTCTTACAGGAATTTCAATACAAATGCTTGTGTTTGGTCAGCTGCATTGTCTACTTCGTCCTGTGGAGGCTCTAAGACTGACTCAGTAAACAATGATCAGGCATGGCAAACTCAAGAACTGAACGGTAATGGCAGAAATAGGCTTCGATGGGTTCAGCAGAAATACATGATCTACAATTACTGTGCAGATGCTAAAAGGTTCTCTCAAGGCCTTTCTCCTGAATGCAAACGTTCAAGGTTCTAAAGGATCAAATCTATGAATGTTGTCTATAATATTATCTTGGTTTTCTTTTCTATTCTTTAATTTGTTCCGGGATATCAGGGAAAAAAAACATAGTGTAATTATTTGAGCAAGCAATACATTCTTTATTCTTTTTGTAATCGTGAAATAGAAATAACGATGAATCGTTTTCCTGCCAAGTCTGTCCATCTTTGTGACCATCGTTGCCTTTAAGTAATTTCTTTTCCTAGGCACTCTCTGATGTCACATATTACTTGCAAGCAATTATAAAAACAACAGAGAATCAGGGAACTGCTAAACTTTTAATCAAGAGAGGACAAATTGTGATGACAAAAAAAAAGAGTGTAACAGAAAAGGAGTAAAGAAAATACATTTGATTACCTCCCTTCAAGAGACGAGGAAGGGGGTGCGGGGACAGTACTTACATCAGCTGGAAGTGAAGATCTTACACAAGTCATGAAATATACATGAAGTTGCTGTAGCATAGAGCTAATCTTTGACAACTAAATTGAGCCATACAGATGATTATTGTATAATATATTTTATGAAAACCTGGAAAGGTTGTAGCTTAAAATGGCTTCCCGAATTCTTGTGTCTGCTGCTCCCAGGCCGTCAGAAAGCCTACACAAATATATTAAGCATATGCTTAGAGAACAAAGACACCTATAGCATCTGAGATTTCATCTACAAAACAGAGAAGCACACATACATACATGTACACAAATATACATGCATGTCGAACATATTATTGCACATGCCTATGGCTGTGGAGCAGAACATCAATGAACTGACCAAACCAAACTACAGGTCATTCAGCAAAACACATCCTCATTTCAAAAGCCTAAGGTCACTCTCATCACCATGGATTTCCTTATCGCTTACCTGTCCTATAATCATCAATCAATTCCCCCCTCTTTTTTTGGACTATTTTTTTCTACAAAATTCATGATACTGTTCAGAGAATGTAGAGCTTTTGACAGTAAGACATTTAATTAGCAATGGGACACATCTTATGGACCATCACACCAAAGCAAAAGGATTTATAATGTGTAGAATAATTAGAGATCAAATGAATAGCATAACATTAATGTGCACAGTAATCAGAACAAGCAATTGGTGAAACCATTAGTGAATGCATAATATAGGATGGATCATGGAGCAATCATGTTTCCGTACATGCACAGGATTTTCCTCCAAAAAACACCTCAATTAGTAATATCGAATTCAAGTGCATGAGAAAAGATCTTTAGCATACTTATCGGTATTTCTCCCAAAGACATATATATTGAATCATCATCTCCAAGCACTGCCTGAAGAAAAAATAATAGTATTCAACAAGAGGTTGGTGAAAAACATTCATCAAGAGTTATGTCGTTCTCAGCTGCAAGTGAAAGCAGAAACAACAATAGTAAAAGTAACATATTGAACCAATTCAATAAATAACAGCTAAAAGACAAATTATGAAAATCATGGCACTAGTACCTCTCCATTATGCAGGCCCATATCATTGTGAAAAGAATTCATATTTTCTGGTACAGAAGAACAGCTTGGTATATCATTCCCAAGCAATTCTGATATCATCAGTCCATAACCATCCTGAACATCAGGAGTATCGTCGGTACCATGGGGGTTATTTGAAAAATCATCTGATCCAGTAAATACAACTTCAGACCTGTGTATGACTTCCCAAAATTAGAGGAGAATCTAGGTAAGCAATATGATTCAACTAGAGCATGTTTATGGAAAACTAAAGAAAGCAGTCATATCAACTCATGGACCAATGTTCTACCAACTTAGACTGAAACAACGGAAGATGCAAAGCCATATTAAAGGACAAATTTATTGATGTTATAGTCTTACCTCGTCTCTAGATTATTCAAAGCCTTGTCTTCTTGTTCAGAATCATTATCCAAATCAATCACCTCAATGTCAATATGATCAAAGGAAGATTTAGCATATTGACGAGCTGTATTGCAGTTACTACTCATGGTCAGATCAATATCGACTGGTGCTTCTTCTTTTACACTTCCAGTTATCCCTGGGAATATATCAACAGGATCAGCATTTTGAGTCTCATTCACAACAGAAGCTTCCAAAAGATTGGGGTCACAAGTTTTCAAGGAGCCTGGAAAAAGTTGTTTTCCTGTAAAGTCAGTGCCTGGCTCCACATCACTCTTGGTAATCAGAGGAATGTCAACCAACTTCTTCTCATCTAATGACAACATCACTCCCTCTCCGTGCGAAGTCCCTGGTTCCTGTGAATTCGGCCAGTCTTCCATGGAATTAGAATGGTACAGAATACCATCTGAGAGAGAACATGTAGATGAAACCAATTCTCTAGGTTTCTTAGTTCTCCCTGTACAATCATCATCATGCTCTAATGCTCGTTTCTCTCCTCTTTCCAAGTTAATAGAACTGCAACTTTCAAATCCAGGTAACTCCACAATTGTTTCGTCCTCCTTTATTACCATGCTGTCTCCAAGAGATGAGGAATCCGTCTCATTTACTTGCTTAATGACTTGAGAACAACGTGATTCTTCCTCCAAATCAAGAGGTTCCGACTTGCCAGAATCAAGGTTTCTTGCATCATGACTATGAGGAGATGAAATTACACCAGCAGAAACATCCACATGGTTCAGTTCTGAATGCATTTGAGTATCCTTAGGAAGCTCCATCTCACGGGTGTTCTCATCTTTGATGACTGCATTATCAAAAACCTTCAGAACTCTATTTGCCAATGAAGAGCGAGTTTTCTTGGGAACATGCTCAAACCTCCAGACACTAAGTAAATTATTACTACTCTTGATTGTATGCGTATGTTCTTCAGTACAAGGTTTAACTTCTATGTTCTCCTTGGCAGCTTTTGTCTCCAAATCACCATTATCATTGGAAACATCAACCTGATCAACTTCTATTTTTGAGGCTTCCATTTCAATACACTTCTCAGTATGTTGTAGTTCATCCTCTGATGGAAGATTAGTTTCAGTGCTAATAGGACTTGCCTTTTTACCTGCATCATCCCCTGCCTTGTTTTGGCCTGCAGGCTCTGAATCAATCAGCGAGTCCCCTGAACTCTCAATCTCAGGATCTATTTTCCTGGGAGGGGAATTTTGCAACACCGCATCACTATTCTTAGCTACTTTCTGTTCATCTCTATTCCCTGAAAAAGCATTATCTTGAGCATCCACATCAGGAGAGTTCCTGACTCTATTCCATGACCCAACTCTTCCTAATTCTCGATTGAACTCAGAGCCATAATTTTTAAAAGTTTCATTTCTTCTACTTTCTCTCACAAAGTTTCTTGAACCCATTGAGTTATATTCCTCCGGAAACCTTTTCCTACCATGACCTACATCACCTGCAGCACTCCCAAAATGAGTAAGAGCTGATATTCGACCTTCCACAGGGACCCCCATAAAATCAGCCTCCTGTGACCTAAACCCCTGAAATTCTCCAACTGGATTCCTTAAGCTACCATTTTGATATTTCCCTGAAAGAGCACTTGGATGCAACGCTCCCTTGGAAACAAGGTACTCAGCCGCTAGCCGTCCAGCTTCCATGAAAATTTCATTTCCATGTGGCAATCCAAACTGCTTTGATTGACCACGCCCAAAATCAACCCGACTAAAGTTTCTATACTCACCACGACCTCTCGCAAATCGCTCAGGTGAAGCTCCCACACCCCCAACACCCATTGAACTAGACCTATTTCCATTTACCGGACCACGATATCTGGCATGCATGTTTCAATAGCTAAATAGTATCTAATGATCAATCCCAACAGCACTTCTCCTGAATGATAACAATCCAAATTATTCACTCAAAAATTTCAAACTAAACACCAAACACTAATTTTTATTATTAATTTTCTTTTCCTTGTTACAGTTTCCTTCATAAACCCTAAAGTGACAAGTCTCTAAAATCAATGGCAATTGAAATAGCTTTGAAAATTTGTTACCTTGTTCCAAAACTGATGATTTATTAGGGTTTCAGATCCATTTCACATCATCATCAAATTGTACCATTTCTCCATCATCTTCATCAAAACATCAAAATTAGGTTTTTTTTTTCTGTTCAATTTTTATAATTTGTATATTTTCTGGAGAAATCTAACTATTTTTGTCCTGGAAATCATCAAGCTCTCAAGATCGATACAGGTAAAATAAAAATTAAAAAAAAATATTGTTCGTCTGGGAATGAAAAATATAGTGGAAAATTGCGGGTTGTTCAATGTTTTATGTTGATAATTATTTTATTTTTTCAGTGTTGCCAAAAGTGTGAATCTACAAGAAAAGATTAAATTAATTACTTACTTTAATTAAATTGAAAATAGGAAAGAAAGTCAAGTGCGTGATCCACCAACCTGCTTTTTATTTTCTTTCTAATTAAACGCATTAGGCATATATTCATACCTTTCTCATCTTATCAATAAATTAATTATTCTGCTCCTGTCTTAATCCACTTTCGGATTCGAGCTTGGGTATGCATTTTTTTTAATAAATAGCGTTTTCCTTATGAATAAGGTTTTACGTGGCGTAAATTCAGAATATCAGGCTTTAATATCGGCATCAAACATCAGATGGAAAAAAATAATATATATACATATTTCTATTAGTCCATTTAATAAAATTGTCTCCTTTTCTTTTGTTACTTTTATTTTAATTTTTTACATGACATGCT
Organism: Solanum tuberosum; assembly: GCF_000226075.1. Lineage (NCBI taxonomy): Eukaryota > Viridiplantae > Streptophyta > Magnoliopsida > Solanales > Solanaceae > Solanum > Solanum tuberosum. The sequence goes on along the minus strand of NW_006238986.1, from coordinate 1,399,759 downwards.
CTAATATTATAAATTAAAGAATATTTTGTTATACTTTAAATTTAAAACCACAGTAAAAATCTTTTTACTTTCTTAAACTCTATGCTAAATCAAAATAGAATCGAGGCACAATACATAAATGTGTCTTTTAATTTTATCTCATTTCACATTTATGCCTTTCAACTTTGGGTCTGCATAAGTAGAGACTTAAACAAATATAAAATTGAACACGTAAACACATGAGTCTTACGTGACATAATACACGTAAAATGCCACATAAGTCTCAAATTTATATGTAGGATGTCATCTAAGACGTGTGTGTCTAGTTGTTCAATTTTATACAAATTTAAATATTTATGTACACACAAAATTAAAAGACATAAATATGAGTTGAAACCAAGTTAATTGGTATATGCCTAGAATTGAAACGGAGAGAGTGCTAGTTTTAGTGTGTGTCACGTGTATGAAGCATCAAACAATAAAAATAGAGAAAATTATACTATCTCCGTTCTCTTTTAATTGTCATATTGTGTTTTTCGAAAGTTAATTTGACTAATTTTTAAATTAATTTAGATTACATTAATTCGATATTTTAAACAAAAAATTAGATATTCAAAAACTATACGAAAAGTACTATAAATTGCAATTTTTTTGCATATCAATATGATGAAAATTACATCGTAAAATGTTAATCAAAGTTCTTATAGTTTGACTGTAAAAATAAAAATCATGACAATTAAAAATGGACGGAGGAAGTTTATTATACGAGGAAATAATGCTACCAAATTGGGTCCATGTTTTATTTTCTTACCTAATTTAATCCAATTTCTATGTAAATAAGATTTATTTTGTTTTCATTAGTTAGCGCACAGAATATTTTTACGTTATTTTTTCATTTTGTTTTTTATTTTTCTTTTTCTCACATGATACATGCTTTTTCCGTGATAAAGTTTTACTTTCTTCGGATATTAGAATTTTATTCTATGTTATGTTTTTTCTTCTTCTTCCAAGTACATTTATCATTTTAATCAAATTTTCTCCTTATTTTTTCACTATTGCAGTTTCGATTTTTGTTCGAATTTTTGGTTTAGATTTTTTGTGTTTTTTATTTTTGATTTTATATTGTATTTGCATCTTAGTTTTGATATTTTTACAACCTTTTGTGATAGGTTTGCATGTCTTTTTATATTGTTTTTTTTTTAGAATACAATTTTGTTGCTGATTTTAGGGTGAATTTTAGTTTTTAATTTTGGGTATAATATGATTTTATCTGCTTTGACTATTTCTTTAGATATTTTATTACGTTAATAATGTATGCAGATTATGAATTAGTGATGAATTTTTTTATTTTGAGTACACTAAATGTTTCCCTTTTTTATTCTTTTTTTTCTAAGAAAGTGTGCTTAAAAATAATTGCACCTAGAAGTCATGCTAAGATTGCTCATAAATTCTGATAAAGTTATCCGACAGTATACAAATTCAGGAAAAGATCTAGTTATCATCTAGTGAAAAGCCTAGCTAATAGTACTGATCATAGAACTGAAAACCTCAAGTCAGTGATCAATCTTTCCCAAAATCTTTTTGGACTTTCTTATGGGCACTCAAAATAAAAAACAAATACAAACATTTCCTTAGAAAATGTAATCTTAATGTCCTTTCTGTTAGTGCGGATATTTCTAAGAGATTGCATCAAAATTGTGATGTGTGTAGGGTCTGTGGCTTAGAAACTGAAACAGTTGATCATATGTTTTTCAGTTGCCCAAAAGCACAATTAGTATGGAAGCTGACTCCCATTAACTGGCCTAATGTAGAAAATGTTATGAATTTTGCAATATGGTGGAATGACTTATTTTGTAATACATGTCAATATCCAGAATCCATTGAGCTACTAAGATTGAGTATCTCTCTTTTATGGCAAATGTGGAAAGTGAGAAATTCATTATGTTTTAATGATGGTACATATGAACCTAATTAATGACATAGTTAATAAGGTTTTATTTGATTTACATGAATATGACGATGTTGTGCGAAATTCGGCAGTTGTGAATCCTATACCTAACAAGATTTATGTTGCAACTATTACTTTGGCCCGAAATGGGATTGTTGTTTTCACAAATGCAGGTCTACAAATGGAGAAGGAAAAAGCAAGCATTGGAATGGCGGCTATAGATAGCTGTGGTAATTTGCTTCATGCCTTTGGTACCCCTATTCAGTATGTAGGGAAGGCCATAATTGCTGAAGCACTAGCAATTCGAGAAGTTGTGGAAAGAGCACTACAAAAGAGTTGGTCAAAGGTTCACATACTGTCAGATACAAAGAATGTCATACAAATGTTACAAAAGAATTTGATAACATCTTGGGAAATAGAGACCATTTGCGAGGATGTATGACGATTGATGAAGTCTTTTGAAGAAATCGAGATTATATATATTCCTTGAACATGGAATGTATTAGCTCATAATCTAGCTAAAATTTCTATTTCATGTATAAATAAGATTTCTTGGGATTCTGCCTTCCCAAGTTGTGTAGTAATTAATGCAATGGTGTCTTATGGACATCTGAAACACATTTTAAAGTAATGCAATAAAATGTTTTCCTGAAAAAAATAATGATGGGGAATTCAATTAAATTAGAATTTAATATAATATATTTTTTCCTTTTTAAATATCTTAATGTCTATGATATTTTTAATTATAATAAACTCCTTTATTCTTATTTACTTGTTTATTTTTGACTTCACACACATATTAAGAAAAAAATAACAATTGACAGTGGATTAACATTTTACCCCTATTAAATGATAAAATTTCAAAATCAATTTACTCATTAAGATGTTCTACCTTAAACAAAAATATTAGTTTTCTTAATAAATTGAGGGTATAATAGGTAAAAAAATATTTTATTTTCTTGATTTGTCAAAAATAACAAGTAAAATGGGACAAATAAAAAGTATAAATTGAACAAGTGAAAAGAGACTTTATGAGTACTTGTAATGTATTAATTTATAAAGAGCTATGTATAATATTATTATACCTATACTAGCTACAAGAGCTCGTGCTAGCACGGGCCCAACATTTGTTATTTTTTTTCTTCAAGTTTTGTGATATGGACAAAATTTGAAGAGTTTAGATATTTAAATTGTTAATTATTGTAATTATAAAAAAATGTAATGTATAATTTTCTTATATGTTGTTAAGATAAGGAGATTTTGAGTTGACCTGAACTAAAAAATAATATGTATATTTTTAATTATTTTAATTTATAATAATATTTTTTCATAATTTTTAATTACATAACATACGAAAAAGAAAAATAAGATAAATAAATTAAAACCAGAAGAAATGTGTGAATAGAAGTTACAAAATTGGTGCATGTGTAGAAGCTTTTTGTGTGGAAGTACAAGGAGGCATAGGCAGCCTAGATGCGTATTATTAGATATGTGTACTATTTTTCTTCACTAGAGTTTTAGCCTAGATGCGTATTATTAGATATGTGTACTCTTTTTCTTCACTAGAGTTTTTCTTTTTTAAAGTTTTTTTTAGTAAGATTTTTAATGAGGCACATTATCAACGAATTAGGCATTCAAAGGGAAGTGTTAAAAATATAGTGAATGTCTATCTTTTAGAGAATATTTTGGAACCCTAATTTTGGGACCAAATCAATTTTCCCCTATAAATAGAGGTCCTCTTCATGGTAAAATCAGCCCTCAAGAAAAATAATAAGTCTTCTCTCTTCTCTCTACTTTCTTGGGGCTTTGAATTAAAGGTGACATTAAGGTGTCAAAATAAAGGGGCGGTGACATAAGTCTTAATTATTGAGTATAGGTGACAATTATGTGATTAATGATTAAGGATTGCGGTGTTTGCCCTCAAGTTTATAAGTTGGCAGTTTTGGTCCCATTTGAATTGGGGTAAAAGGGTAAATGACTAAAACCTAATTTAACCAATTTTGGTGGGAACCAAAATTGGAGGGAAGCCACCAGCTGTACCAAAAGGGGGAAATAAAACATCCCCCCGTATTCCTCTTCTTATTCTTCTTCTGCTATGTTCTTGCTCTCTTTTTGCTTGGTTGCTTGCCTTTCTTCTTCCCGTTCTCTTCATCTTCTTCTTATTCTTGTTTTCGTACATTGTTGGTCTTGGCTGCTGGTCCTTCTTGAGCTCTTTTCATCTTCTTGAATAAGATTTAGCTAATCTAATCAGTGGACCAGATTTCGTTCTGTATCAATTGGAATTACTTCATAAGTGATTGGGTTCACACACCATTGTTTTGGTAAGTAAAATTAACAGTTCTTTGAAATCATTCATTATCATCTGGGTAGCCGCAATATTTTCAATAATTTGCATTCGCGTTTCCAACAGATGGTTGTAAACGTTGGAACATATGACTTATACATTTTATCACAACATGTGATTTATGTTTTTGTCACGACCCAAGCCTAGGGCCTAGACGTGACATGGCGAATGAGGAACCCGAAGGAACCCCAAACAAGCCTCTCAAACTTGTCATCACACTTCATCGGTCGCGGAAGCACATTCAACATTAATTAACGGGAAATAGGGACTAAGGGCAAACCATTTCAAAATGACATCATAGAACAAGAGTCAAGCTCATTTACAAAATACTTGTCCAACGCACACCTCTACATACATAGATAGGACGGGGGCCATGACATATTACCGGCTCCCCTCATAGTCAAAATACAATTACAAGCTAAAGTCTCAAAACATAGGAGTAGGAAACATAACATAGCCCTCGAATCATTGAGGACTCACCAACAACTCGGATAAGCACCGTACTAGCCACGTGAATGAAGAGAAGGATCAAGAGTAACTCCGGTCCCTACATGGTGACATCATGTAGGCAAAATATGCGTTAGTACATGGAATGTACTAAGTATGCGGGGTGCAACACAACAATAGACAAGGACACAATCGAAATACAAGAAATAGTTTCATAGGCATTATGAATAACAATATGAGGATGCATGATCAAAGTGAAGTCAAAACATGTTTAAGTAACTCTATACTAATAGTAGATATCATATGTGTATGCATGATCCAACCAATCTATAACCCCAACTTAGGATGGGGGATGCCGTTCACACCCGGACACCCTGGTGGCAAGGTATAAACCCCTCACATGGTTGATGTTGGTCACACCCCAAGCATCCTAGGTGGTGAGATATAAACCTCTCACATGGTTGATGTTGGTCACACCCCAAGCATCCTAGGTGGTGAGATATAAACCTCTCACATGGTTGATGTTGGTCACACCCCAAGCATCCTAGGTGGTGAGATATAAACCTCTCACATGGTTGATGTTGGTCACACCCCAAGCATCCTAGGTGGTGAGATATAAACCTCTCACATGGTTGATGTTGGTCACACCCCAAGCATCCTAGGTGGTGAGATATAAACCTCTCACATGGTTGATGTTGGTCACACCCCAAGCATCCTAGGTGGTGAGATATAAACCTCTCACATGGTTGATGTTGGTCACACCCCAAGCATCCTAGGTGGTGAGATATAAACCTCTCACATGGTTGATGTTGGTCACACCCCAAGCATCCTAGGTGGTGAGATATAAACCTCTCACATGGTTGATGTTGGTCACACCCCAAGCATCCTAGGTGGTGAGATATAAACCTCTCACATGGTTGATGTTGGTCACACCCCAAGCATCCTAGGTGGTGAGATATAAACCTCTCACATGGTTGATGTTGGTCACACCCCAAGCATCCTAGGTGGTGAGATATAAACCTCTCACATGGTTGATGTTGGTCACACCCCAAGCATCCTAGGTGGTGAGATATAAACCTCTCACATGGTTGATGTTGGTCACACCCCAAGCATCCTAGGTGGTGAGATAAAAACCTCTCACATGGTTGTCCGGTTCTTTTCCCCCGGACCGGGCATGGTCATGCAACACTTTATATAGGAAATTCCCATTAGGCTCTAATGCAATCTCACGTATGGAATGAACATATACACAAGCTTAGTTTGTCATCAACACATCTCTGGATTTCCATACATCTCATAACTCAAGCTTTAAAGCATCGATTCATCAATTCTCCATAGTTGGACATTTTGTCAAACACCTTGAAGGCATGTAATGGAATCAAAGAGCATGGAAAATAGGGTAGTAATTATGCAGCCAAACCAGTGAACAACCTACAACAACACCTTTTTAACACCCACAATACCACATGAAAATCTCCACATCCATTCCAAATTTAGGTTCAAGTTCTAGGGTCACAACATGCTCAAAACAATCACTTTTCATGTTTAAAATTCAATGTGCAGGAAATTATTACAAAGAACAAGACTAATTTATGAATCTTAACTTAAACCATGAATTAGTGAGTAGAATAGAGTCTAGGCACTATGGGTGGAAGGACCCATGAGTTCAACACCACATACCTTGAGTTTTTATGAAGGTCTTGAGAGTGTCTTCAATGGAAGCTTGGAACTTGGAGCAAGAGTCTCTTCAATCTTGAGGAAGGTTTTGGATTAGGGTTCTTGAGAGAACTTGAGAGAAAATGTGTCTAAGTCATACGCATTTCTTCATTAGTACTAATTGTTTTTTTAATTAATTTCTTTAGGTACAATAAATGGAGAGATTATTTGTAGGGATTGATTGTCGTGGTGAATGGGTCGAGAAGAAAAATCGATACATTTGGCGTTGGAAGAATGGTAAGAAACGGGAAGGGTTGGTAGGGATGACTGTCGAAAGAAATATTTTGTATGATGATTTTGTGAATTTAGTCATGGAAAAATGTGGATACAATTGTCAACTGAAAGATCTTGTCATGAGTTACATTCCCCATTTTTTCATAATGAGAAGGTCTTACCTTTTAAAATAGAGAAAAGACATAAAGACACAATTAAAGTTGTCCCGTATTTGCATAAAGACACCATAACTTCCAAAGTGTCCTATCACCCCACATAACTATTTAATATCGTTGTAAATGGGCCATTTTGACCCATTCCCTCGTCTGGGTTGTTACCAAGCACATGAGGCGCGTCATTCAGTGTTTTCACTGCCATGGACCAATTTAAAAGTGCCACGTGTCATTTTATTTCTTTATTATTTAATCAATTTATGTCATCTTCCCCAATTTTAAACCCAAAATAGCCATTGATAGCCCTAATTTTTTGATTTCATGGTTTTTCCCATAGCAAGATCAAGTGATTTCAAACACCTCTCTCTCTCCCGCTTCTCCCTTGCAACCGCCTTTGCCTTTCTTTGTTATCTTCTTCACTCCAACAACACTAAACCCCAATAAAACAAGAGATTTCAATTCAGTACAGTTGCCCCTAACCGATTAGTAGTTGGTGTATGGAATCTGAAAAACAACACATTGCATTCCGTTTCTCTTCTTGAATTTGTGCGACTTGGAGTTTGACTGGATGAGCTCCCCATGCCTTTATTAGGTGAATTCAACCACTTTTGAATTTTGTTCAAAGAACAGGGTTGGGTCGAATTGAATTTTATCATAGGGAGTGAGCAACACGCGCGAATACGTAGACGAGGGAATGGGTCAAAATAGTCCATTTACAAAGATATTAAATAGTTCTGTGGGGTGATAGGACACTTTGAAAGTTAAGGTGTCTTTATGCAAATACGGGACAACTTTGATTATGTCTTTATGTCTTTACTCTTTAAAATAACTGATCAGCCTAGTTTGGTTGTTTATTTGGGAGGAGCAAAGAGACCGCCCATATTAAGAGTCTACGTGGATGAAAATCCTATCGAGGAGGATCATAATCTAGAAGAAGTCCAACAAGATATGTTAAATGATGAATTTGATGATGTGGAGATGAATAGTCACGATGCTGAAATTGGAAAGATGACGTGCTGGACTTTGAGAGCCACAATCCTCCTATACCTATTGTTGGCAGCAACATTCCATGTTCTTCTCAATCATCACGTGTGAATAATGTTCGAGATGATGAAACCGGTTTTTATAAGGGAATGACATTCAAGAACAAGGAAGAACTGACAAATTCATTGAAAATTGCTTGCTTGAAAAAAGATTTTAGACTGAAAAAGGTGATCAATTCTCGTAATGTGTTTTCTTTTAAATGTTCATATTCGGAGTGCAATTGGTAGCTGAGGGCTGTGAAATTTACAAGTAGCGATAGATTTGTCATTAGAATCTATGAAAAATACCATACGTGTGGTTCAGAGCATCTTACAAGCCATAATCCCCATGCCACGACAAAAGTCATAGGTAAGTACTTTGAAAATATGTTTCCCAATGGTAAAGGCCCATCCACAAGAGACATGTCAAATCAACTCCGCATAGAATTGGGCTGTAAGGTAAGCTATTGGAAGATTTATAAGGGCATGAAGCATGCTAAGTCTAATGTTAGGGGAACACATGAGTTTTTTAGATGTTGAGCTTTGATGAACCAACCTTATCTCCTACTTTGATGAAAGAAGCAATATAGTCTTGTATCAACTTTTTTAGATGTTGAGCTTCCTTAGTTGCCTAGCACGAACAGTTCTAAAATTAGTTAAATTTCAAGTTCAAGTTCTAAGTTCAAGTTCAAGTTCAAGTTCAAGTTC
>NW_006238986.1:1365212-1387864 GCF_000226075.1 Solanum tuberosum | reverse complement strand
TTGACATCCATTCAAGATCGAACGTATATAATAATACTATCTCGCATTTCATAGTGGAATGAATTATATGTTAGCTCTTCACCTCTACTACATCCTGACATGAGATATTAAGTTTATGATTAGACGACGGACTGATAGGATTTGTAACATTTTATTTGTAAAAGTATACAAAATTGTTACACTTTTTGAATAATTAATCGTAGGTGTAAAATGAAATTTTAATAATATGCACCATAGCAAAATTATGATTAATAGGAATATTTTAAACATACCGACCTCATGAGGTCGGAATCACATTAAAGTTTAAGATAAATAAAAAGTAATCATGTTAATTAAATAATATTTACATCGGGAGGTCGATATTTTATATTAAATTATTTTTTAACTTATATAAAACCGTCATTCGCAGGACGATTTATTTAAAGTTAATTGAAAATATTAATTTATTACATACTATTTAATTTTACTGACATCTGGAAGTCGGTATTATAATTTATTTTGTTTTCTATTTTACACAAAACCATTCTCCAGAAGACGATTTAAATAGAATTAAATCAAAATATTTCTCAATTTTGTTTTTTATATGGAGAAATGGGGAAAATCGCGTCTGCTAGTGCAAATATTTTTAAAAAAGCAACGGACAACGTCTCTATATCCGTCGCTTTTAAAAAAAATTGTTTGACCAACATTTTGACCAAAAAGCGACAGACTAAGAGACATTGTCCGTCGCTTTCTTAAAATATTTGACCAGATATTTTGACCAAGAAGCGACGGACATAAAGGTGTTGTCCGTCGCTAATTTAAAAAATAATTAAACAATTAAAATTAATAAAAGCGACGGACGGCGTGACTTTTTGAAATTAATAAATAATTATTTTAAATAAAAAGCGACGGACTGCGTCACTATCTATATATAATAATTAATTAGCAAAAATCTGTGAAAAAAAGCGACGGACTAAGCGATGCCGTCTGTCGCTTTTAATTTTTTTTTTTTAAAAAAAATATTTTAATGAAGAAGCGACGGACTAAGAGACGCTGTTCGTCGCTTTTTAAAAATGTTTGACTAGATATTTTGACCAAAAAGCAACGGACTAAGAGATGCCGTCCGTCGCTTTTTTTAAAAACTAATTAATAAAATAAAATAAATTAAAAGGACGGACATCGTGGTTATTGTTTAATTTATAAATAGTTATTTTTAATAAAAAGCGACGGACTAAGAGATGCAGTCTGTCGCTTTTTGTAAAATAATTTTAAAAATAATTATTTTAATTAAAAATCGACGGATGGCATCTCTTAGTCCGTTACTTTTTTGGAGCGACGCTGTCCGTCGCTTTTTCTTTCGTCATTTTTTAGCAGTTTTTTAGTAGTGTGAGGAACAAGTATGAAGGAGTTTTGCTATCGGCGGTGGCACAAGATGCTGAGAATCATATATTTCCAGTGGCTTTCTGTGTTGTGGACAAGGAATGCGATGCCTCATATGAATATTTATTCAAAATATGATAAGCTTTGTAGATGATACTGATGAGTTGTGCATTATTTCTGATAGGCATCCAAGTATTCGAAAGATGGTTTCGACTATCTACCCTGCATCTCATTATGGTTGTTGCATGAGATACCTTGGGGAAAATATTCGAAATAGCTTTCACATTTCAAAGGTAGTGACCCATTTTTATAAAGCAGCAAAGGCGTACGATAGATGTGAGTTCAATGACCATTTCAATCAAATAAGAGATTTGGTACCAAAGGCGGCTGAAACTCTTGAACGTATTGGATTCCACACATGGAGCAAGGCATTTTACTCGGGAAATAGGTATATTATTATCTATACCATCTCGTTTGATTTTATTGTAATTTTATGTGTTTTGATTGATTTTTGTTGTTGTTGTGTACATATAACATTATGACGTCAAACATCGTGGAGTCGGTGAATTCTATGTTTGATGTTGAAAGAGAATTTCCCATTGTCACTCTATTTGATGAAATAAACAGGAGATTTGCACTTTTATTTCACCAGAGGCGTATGGAGCTGGTGAACTCTGCAAATAGATTTGTTCTTTCAATTGAAAAAGACATATCAAAGTAGGTCAACGCGGGCAACAAGTTGTTGGCTCATCAAATTGCTAACTACAAGTTCAATATCACTGGTCATGGTGATGTTGTTACAGTGGATCTACAAAGATGAACTTGTACTTGTAGAATTTTTGACTTGGACAAAATACCTTGTCCACATGCCATGGCAGCGCTTCGAGCCCAATATGGTGCCGATTTTGGAAATCAGATTTATGAGTACTCCTCTCCATATTATTCATTGGAAAAATACATAATGACATATTGTGAGGAAATTCACCTGGTGCCACCTGAAGATTCTTGGATTGTCCCTTTGGATGTCATAGAGAGAGAAATACCTCGTCCATATGTTGATCAAAGCAAACCTGAAAGTAGGAGATATAAGAGACGGCGTGGAGTTGGTGAATCATTTCCAACAAGAAAAAATAAGTGTTCCGTATGTAGGGACTTTGGCCACAAAAGAACTACATGCCAAATCGAAATGCTCCATAAGTGTTGTTGAATTTTAATGAATGTTCTTTTTTATTTGAGGATGATTAGAATATTGCATATGTTCCAACATATGTCAATAATGTGTTAGATTTTACAACAAATATTGCATATGTTCCAATATATGTCAATTATGTGTTACATGTACTACAGAATAACGCATCTGTTCCAACATATATTAATTATGTGTTAGATCTTACAACATAATATTGCATATGCTCCAACATATGTCGATTATGTGTTACAAGTACCACAGAAAACGCATATGTTCCAATATATTTCTAATAAATAATTACGTGTAAGGTGTGTGAACCATCAATCAATAATTACTGTCATTGGAACAACTTTCAAGAAAAAAATTAATTACAACTCTTCATATTTTACCCTTTTTTCCAAAAAAAAAAAGTACTTTCATTTGAAAAGTCAAAAGTTGTGTCTCTTCTCTTCTGTTCGTCTTCAGAAGTTGCAACTTTTCACACATTTCATTTTCCTGGCATTATATAAGAAATCTTGAAAGAATAAAAATCTTCAAAAATGACTATGAGTAAAAAAAGCTACATTGAATCCCTTCCGAGGGAACTACTAATTGATATCGTTGAAAGGATTGCTTCCTACTCCCTCAAAGATTTAATGAGGGTTAAATTAAGGTATGTATGTATTAAACAATTTTCGCTCTTTAATTTGATTTCCTAACCATTTGATTTGATTTCTCAGTTCCAGGGTCCTCAATCAAGTCGCTAATGAACCTTCTGTATATCAAAAGGTAACATTGGTCAGCATTCCTTATCGTAGATGGTCAATAGTTCAACAAGCCATTTCTTTCCTGGAAATGTGCAGAGCATTGGGGAATTTAGAAGCCTTATATAGAAAAGGCGTGGTAATTTTTTTATGTTTTTCTTATGTATTCACGTTTTTATCAGTGTATTTGCCTTTTAAATGTGTTATTTCTTCTGTAGTTTGATTTTTTCAACCTTAAGGATCCAACTGTATTGGGAATGATTAGTCAAGCAGCAGACGATGGCCACATTGGTGCATCCCATGTGCTTGCCATAATTTCAATCTTCAATGGCGGTGAATCCATGAGAGAAGGTTTAATGTTCATTGCCAACATGAAAAAAACGGAGCCACTAAAAGTCAAAAGATGTCGACATAATTTGCGAAATATTTTAAGTGGAATGTGGATGCTAGAACCTCATTTGTTGGGAGGAAGACCCATTTGTTGCACTATTCATCAATTTGAGCAAATCAGACTCATGAATGGTTGGCCCATGGGAAGCGACAATGAAGATGATATTCGTTGTGATTTATGTAGTTGTGATTTAAAACTAGATTATGCAATTAAATTTCTGCCTTATACCACTGTGTGGTATTAATTAATTTGCCATCTGTGGCAACATATGTACATAACTTGCAAACCAAATTCATGGTGAAAAAAGGTTGCCTTTTTGTGTTTTTGTACTTATTTTTGAATTTGTTCTTTATAAAATGTTTAATCCAAAAATATTTGTTTTTTTCATAGTGTTCTCATTTTGACCATCCTTGAAATGTCATATGTGGCAACATATGTACGTTCTGTGGTATAAAATGTTGTATTTAACAGTTTAAACTTCAACAAATATGTCATATGTGGCAACATGTGTATATCCTAAAATGTATTTTTTGGGGCTAATTTAATTGAATTACGGTCTAATATAACAACCTCCTTCATTAATTACAACTCTTCATATTTTACCCTTTTTTCAAAATAATTAAATACTTGCATTTGAAAAGTCAGAAGTGCATATTCGTCTTTAGAAGTTGTGACTTTTCACATTCATTACATTGAGATTATATTATATAAGAATATAAGGTCCTTTCATTTAATTTTCTCCAAGATGGAAAGGAAGAATAAGAAATCTTCAAAAATGACTATGAGTAAAAAAAAACTACATTGAATCCCTAATCTAAAAAAATTGACATTTTCCCATTCCTAAATCGCCTAATTTATCGATTAACCAATCCTTGAAGTGTCATCTGTGGCAACATATTCACAACAGACATGTAATATGTGGCAACATGTGTATATCGTAAAAGGGTCTTTTTGGGGTTAATTCAATTAAATTGTCACCTAATTCAACATGTAACACTAATATATAGTCCTACAACATGTCTAAGTACATAATTATGGTCTAATACAACAACCTTCATTCAATTCTATCAATTATTTTTACAAAGACTATCATCTCACTAGTTCATCATACAATGACCAAGTAACTCCATATGATAGTTATATAACACCCTTGTAAATAGTTGTTCCAAGTGTTATAACATATTTTTATTGCTTAATTATGGTTCAAAGTACTAAAATTTGGTCCAGTTTGACATTTTCCCATTCCTAAATCGCTCAATATATCGATTAACCGATCCTTGAAGTGAAATCTGTGGCAACATATGCACATTCTGTTTGATTAATCTCAACAGACATGTCATATGTGGCAACACATGTATATAATAAAATGGTCTTTTTGGAGTTAATTCAACATGTAATATAACGAATCATTCTAGAATACTCCACTAGCACACACTTCACTCACTCTCACTTATTATAAAAGGGTTAATTAGGGTTCCCTTAATTCACAAAAACAAGCTCTCGTTTTATATTTTCTTTCCTTTATTCTTTCTCCTCTCCTCTTCTTATCACACTCAAATTTCCCTGAGAAGATGTTACCACCTTGGGCAAATTCAAGTCTCCGCATGCTCTTGTTGTGGGTGATCAACGTAATTATGTTGTTCTCAGTTAATATGATGTCTTCTTGATGTGTGTTCTTAGTGCATGGATGGTGTTCGTTGTTTGTTTTTGTCAGATCTTGTCTAATGGAGGGTAGCTTCATCATTTGGTAAGTCTTCTTACTTTATATATAACATCATGTGTACTGTTACAGCATGTATGGGGTAGTTAACTATGGTTGTTTGTTTTTCTGTAGGTGGTCTTGTGACAGAGTGCATGGGTTGCTCTTATCCACCACCTTTCAAGAAAGAATGGTGATGCCCCTCCAGGTTTAATCGCTCAATGTTGACTCCAGATCCTCCAATCAAGTCCTTTTTTGCTGGTTGAAGTAGAAGTATAGGGTTAGAGCGTTTTAGATGTAAATTTTGTTGTTTTTGTTGGCGTTAATGCCCTGTAAATATGGATATGTAGCTTAGCCTAGCCTTGCATGTCACTATATCACTATCAATGGGCTAGAGCGTTTCAAATGTAAAATTTTGTTGTTTTTGTTGGCGTTAATGCCCTGTAAATATGGATATGTAGCTTAGCCTAGCCTTGCATGTCACTAGTTCAACTAACAACTATCAATGACATGTTTATGTTTATGTTTAATGTTTCCCAAGTTTATGTGCTTGAACTCCTCTCTATTGATGGTGATACTACTTGCATGTACACAAAATTGACATATGTTGCAACAACTTAAAAAACGCAAGTACTTTATAAAAGTCATAAGCAAGCCCAACCTGTTCCTATCCCTTCGGGGACATCCGATTAAAAATAGGCAAGCCCAACCTCTAAAACTGGCCCAATCGGCCCATTATTTCATTTCTAGAAGGGATATATATATAAATTAGGGTTTTCATTTTCTTTTTCTTCCTTGTCACTTCGGTTCCTCTTCGCGCTTTCTCTCTCTCCTCTCTCTTCGCATGGATCTCGGATCTCTGGAGTGCATGGGATATAATGATATTTTTATTTCATCAGTCTTTTCTGTTCTTTGTTTTTTAACACGCAACTAATTTGATTGGCCTTTGGTTAAACCAAATCTCAGCACTGTCATGCATTGTCAAATCAATAAAATCATTAATTTTCAAATATAGTGGTTGGGTAAGGATTTCTGAATTCTTTAAATATAGATTAGTACTCTAGATCTAGATCTAATGAATGAGTTTTGTTTGTTTTTGTTACTTTTGATATAATGTGAAATGCAATATTGAATCGAATTTGTAATGATGAAAATGATCCCATGTTTGGTGTGAAAATCTGTTGCGAACATGGAGACTTACTTTCAATGCAAACTTCATGGTCGAAGGACAATCCAGGTCAAAGATTTTGGTCTTGTCCACGCTATTGTGTATGTATGTTTCTACATCTTAGTCTGGAGACTTCTCTTTATTTTGTTTTTTTTAAAATTTAAATTTCTTTATGGTGTGTATTTTAGGAGAATGCATGCAACTTCTTTAGATGGAGGGATCGTGAAGATGTTGATATTCGATCCAAGTTCGTTATTCTGAGATTGGTGAACAAAATTAAGGAGTTAGATATTGATGATGAAAATCATATTAAAAGAAGTAACAAATGTGTGATGAAGGAGAAGAAGAAGATCAAATGTTGTAACAACTGGAAGCTAATCTTCGTGTTGTTTGTTGTGGTTTTTTTCTATTTTTAAGCATTACCAAGAACACTGTGGAGGATGGAAAATTCATATGTAGTTGTGTTCAACCATTAAAATTATCATAGTTGTGGAAATAAAATAAATAAACGTAGTTTTGCACTCCTGTTCCAACATTTTTACTTGTTCTTAACATAACATATGAGTCAAATGTTGCTACATATGAGACATATGTTGCTACAGATAACTCATCTGTTGCTACAGATGCCTCAAATGTTGCGACATATCACCCTTATGTAGCAACGTTTGACCATTTGAGGCATATGTTGCTACAGATGACCCATATGTTGCTACATATGAGACATATATTGCTACAGATGACCCATATGTTGCTCCATATGACACATATGTTGCTATAAATGACCCATATGTTGCTACAGAGGACCCATATGTTGCTACAAATGAGACATATGTAACAACATTTGATCAAGTACTTGCTCTCAATATAACATCACATACTATGTACTTGCTCTCAATTTAAGATAAAATAACATAAGTGATAAAATAGAACATTGTCTTTAATTACAAACACATTATCAAGGCTCCAAGCTCCTAGATACTATCCTAGAAGCCCAAACCCATTACATTCGACGAACTGCATTGTCACACAACATGGTTTTGGGAGGTTGAATTACTGTCCTGGTAATCAAATGCTCAATAAATACAAGCGAATATGACGTGCACGCGACTTTGCTATCATTTGTTACCATGGGTTCCAATCGACCTTTAAATTCCCATGGTTCATTGAGGGAACTTATCTGGCAAATGGTTCATTATTCCACTTGCTTCAACAATTTTGGCAGCAACTCGAAGACAAGTTGTATGAATGTAAAAAGCTTGGCATGTTCCATACCCATCAGCAGGCAGTCATAAACATTCATGCGACCCTCGTGCAAGAAGATCTCAAGAGTCACAAAATAAGTTTTGTTAATGTTCATGAATGCCAAAAGCCTTTTTGCACCAATCCAATCCACGCCTCCAGGATATGGTCTAATGTCCCTGACATAGTTAATCATATCTTCATCCCATTCAAACTCATTAATTAACTGCGTAAAGCTTCTGCCACCAACTGTTGTTGCCTCCTCGCTTATTTCGTCATATCTTATTTGGAAGTTGGAATAGAAGTTGAGATCCAGGATTCTATCTGTGGAATCATAGTACTCAGGGTATCTCACATGCCTCTCCCACATGAGGCTAAGGATTTCATCAACATACGGAAATAAAAAATAATATTAAAGAGTAAAGAAGAGTAATCATTGAAAAGATAAAACAAATGAACATTATAAATTGAAGGTACTAGAAGAGAAACATTACCAGTCTTCCTACCAAATGTCCATGCTTGTCATGATCCTGAAATCTTCTCCACGAAAACAATGCATGCCGTATTCTGCATACTTTCTTCTCGCCAGGTCCAGAAGTTTGTTGTTTTCTGCTATAGTCAAACGCTTATAAACATTCACATGCTTGAACTCCAACATTTCCTCTCCTACGGCCATTGAAAATTCTCCAAAGATCTTTTTCTTCAAATTTTGTATTGCCTTGATAAAGGATTTATTCCTCCTCTTGTCCTGTGGAGTATATGGATGCCTAACATTCTTTGATGGAATGACCTTGACCCCCTCTTGTTTTTAAATTCATTGACAGCCTGACTCAATGTTTGAAGATACATGATATAATCTTTATCTTGTTTCTTGCACTTCTCACAAAGAATGCCAGAGTATCTTCTACAAAAGGTAGCCCCTTGGTCTTGTCCAGCACCAGCACCAGCACCAACACCAGCACCAACATCAATACCACGACCATCACTCCCATAAAAAACAACTAATTCATTAACAACTCTGTCTCTTTTGATGGTTCTTGCTCCAGCCAATTCCATTTTAACTCTATCCACAACAGGATCAAATAAGGTTTCAACCAACCCCAGAGTAATTAGATATGGCATTTGCAATAACTTTTCTATTGGGACAAGCCATGGATGCACAACCTAAAATTAGAAACATGAGTCATCCGTAGGAATATTTGGGTCAGATGTTGCCACATATGTGTCATATGTCGCTATAGATGGGTGATATGTTGACACATATGGGCATCTGTAGTAACATTTGTGTCACATGTTACAAAAGAGGGATCATCTGTAGCAACATATGAGTCATTTGTAGCAATACTTGTATCATATGTTACGATAGATGGATCATATGTAACAACATTTGGGTCACATGTTGCTACATATATGGGTGTAATAGAATAATAACTTACTGCATCATGAGGAGGTTATAAAGATTTGGAATATTTTTGGCAGTTTTTGTTTTTGATCTCAACTATCTCAATATCCTTGGAGATGAGATCTCTTCTTCTGTATTTACTTGGTGGGTCAAATGAGGAATGACTTCAAATGCCCAAGCCTATAAAAAAGGAAACATGTCACAAATCAAATGTTGAATTATTCAATATAATATAAAAAGAATAAGAACATTTATGTTTAGCATGAAAGCCCATGGAAAGCCAAATAAGTTATTGGTCTTTGGTCCTAAAGGTTTCAACAAGTATTTGACAGTTAATTCAAAGCTCTCATGACCCCAAGGATAGTTGTTGAAAGCCTCAATATCCTAAGATAAATTCACCCATTTAAGGGATATGTTGTTGTTGAGATATTTGGCCAAAAGTACATTATGTACAAACCAAAGTAAGCACAATGACTCCTTGTGCTTCCTTGGTGTATCCTCGACATTCAACAAATATATTAAATCGAGCACAAGGGACATCAAGTCCTGCTCCTCAGTTGACTGTCTTATTTATTCTTTCCTCCTTTCTTTCGTCTCTGTGGTTATTTTTTGACTATGAATTCAAGGACAGGCTCAGAAGGAGGATGGCATTTTAACCCTGAAACTGTGGCAAACTCTCTTCTGCCAAAGAAGAGTGGCATGCCACAATAATTAATCAAAACCTCATCATTCTTTTTCAGGATTCTGAAAAATGAACCTTCTTTTCAAAAATTCATAAACCATGGTCATTTGAAAACGTGCATTATTATTCTCTGGCAAATCAAGAAAATGACCAAAACAACTATTCCGAAAAAAATCTTCCAAACCATTCTGCTTGAGGGTGATCCTGAAGGTGTCGAAAGGTTTTCCCATTGCTGACCTCATAATGCTATCACCAGTAGCATTAGGCTGCAAATGCATAGGAAAAGTGTGTGCATTGATAGTTTTGATCCCATCATCCTCAACTTCATTTTTTTCTTGTTATTCTTCCTCAACTTCTTTTTGTTTTACTTTGTCTTCATTAGCTTCATTTATTTGTTCTTCTTCCTCCTCAAATACTTCTTTATTTTTTCCTTCTTCTTCCTTAACTTCCTTTTGTTTTCCTTTATCTTCCTCAACTTCTTTTGTATTTCCCTCTTCTACCCCAACTTCTTCTGCTCTTTCTCCATCATCATCTACTTCATTTTTTTATTTTTCTCTTTCTTCATATTCTTTTTGAGAAAATTCTGCTTCTACTTGAGAAGAAGAAACTGCTATAGATGCTAGTTCTTCTAAAAGAGTGGTAGTCGAATTTTCAATCTTCTTCCTACAAGTTCTAGTCCTAGGCCTCTTTTGGATCTTTGTATCAGTTGTTTCTTTTGTTAATACAATTTTTCTTTTGACAGGAGCCATTATATTTGTATCTGCAACCACAAAAACCAAATATTTCTTAACAAAAATAACAACAACCAAACACAACAACACAAACAACAAATACAATTCAATACCACACATGAACCAACCAACAAATCACAAAACCCTCCCTAAACCCTAACCAACGAACTACAAATTAAGGTTTTTGAAATCAGATAATATTTCAAAAGGAATAACTATCCAACAATCCTACAAAGAAATAAGTGATAAAACCACTAAAAATGTCCTGATTTAATATCAGTAAGTATTTCTCAAAACCCTAATTAAATTTTACCTGACAAGATATCAACGATAAACTAGAAATGATGAGGGTAACGATGCCTTGTTGTAGAAGAGGATCGCAATAGATTACCACTGATGTTGTAGAAAATATCGCAACAACAACCTTGATCTGTGAAGGAATAATGGAGCGATAGAAAGGAAGGAAAGAAGAGACAAGAAAATGGAAATTAGTAAAAATAAATTAAATTTGGAATATGAAATGACCTTTTATATAGGAGAGGAGAGAGGGAAAAATGAAGGGACGATTGTTTTAAACCATTTCGATTTTTTTTTTAAATTTTGACAATTCAAAGTGTGACATATGTTGCCACATATACCCTTTCTGTTGGGGCACATGCAGATAATTCTATGGTGTTTTTAACAACATAGGTTATATATGTTGCCATATACACCACATTTCTTCCTTTCCATCATAATTGACATTTGTTCCAACAAAATGAAAATAATATTAATAATCATTAATATTAATATTATCAGCAAAAATGAATAATTGATGACAATATAATGTTGCTACATATCTCTTTTCTATGACATATGTTACCACATATCTTCTTTCTGTGACATATGTTGCCACATGTATCTTTTCTGTTGGGGAGCATGCAGATAATTCTGTGGTATTTTTTACAACAGAGATTATATATGTTGTCACAGACACCACATTTCTTCCTTTCCATCATAATTGACATTTGTTCCAAAAAATAAAAATAAAATAAAATAAAATAATAATAATAATAATAATCATTAATATTAATATTATTAGCAAAAATTAACACTTCACCAATTGTTTTGTACAACTTATCAACAAAAAGGTAATTCACAATGGTATACATAACCATCAATCTAATCAATGGTTGTAACCACAACATTTTCATCTATGAACTTTGCTTTTTTAGGTCTAGGCCTCTGTGGGTCTTCATTGTTACTAACATAGCCACTCCGAGCATTTAAAATCCCATAATTCCATAGGTGTGAAGCATATCTCAAGCGAAGGGATTGCGAAATAATTCCATCAGATGGTATTTGTAGTCCATCACTCAAAAACTCAGCGTATGCAGCAACAAAAATCCCACAATCACTGCATGGTATATCATAAATTAGAAAATATAATAAACATAATGTTAACATCACATTTCGATAGTGGTAAAACTAAAAAAATAATGTGATACTACTTACAGACTATTGCTTGCTTGTTGGGCAATACCAGTAACATGTATGACTTCGAATGGGTGAGATTTGTTCTTGCCCTGGTAAGATTCAAGAACTGACCAGTTGGTTCGGTCTTTTTGCTCATAAAATCCGCTGGATTCAAGGTACTTTGGCAACATTGTAGGCAACTTTTGAATCTCGGCGCACAATTTTCTGTTAGTCCTAGATGAGGACATCGAATCATATACCTTTATGTGTTGTTCCTTCAATACAACGACTGACAAGACCCAATGAAACTCCCCATTACAATTTACAGGGACATAAATCTCATCTGTGAGGTGCCAAGGCAGTCCAGCAGGTATACCAAACCCTTTGATAGTGCCAACGATTTTATTCTCATATTAAGGAACAACACTGGCATTGTCAATGTATGTTTTGAAAAAACAATTAGTAGTGGTATATCGATATTTAGAATGACTCTGTTGCTTCGACTTCTTTTGCAAATAGTAAAAAATGACATCCACATACTGCACAGATGCATCAACAAGTGTTTTTCTGTATCAATTTATTTGTATGTATTCATGTCTTAATCAAAAGATAAAAGTGGGCATGAATTTACCTCATCAGTCTAGCACTTATTGGGTTGAGACATTATGTAGAACCAGTCCTTCTTCTTTGGAAATGCAAATACAAAATCAAGTTGTTTGAACTCAAGATTCGAGCAATTGGCTAAGTAGTGATCGTCCTTGTCTCTTCTGCAATTTTGTAATTATTATAAATAAATAATTAGTGGACAACAAGAAGAAATATTAATAAGAGTTGAACAACTTTACATTTTTGCATGACGCTTGTAAAGACCCTCGTTTATCCATTGCGAGAAGGATGACATTAGTTCAGTTGGATCCTCGCCGTCAATGTTAAAACCTTCAAATGGATATTGTTGCTTCACATTACAACTGACGACTTTGACTTTCTTCTCTTTCTCTTTCGCTTTTTTTTTTTCACTTTCTCCTTCTCCTTCTCTTGCTCCTTCTCCTTCTCCTGCTCCTTTTCCTTCTCCTCCTCCTCCTTCTCCTTGTCCTTGCCTTTTGGGTTTGAGTGTGATACTGGAGCAGTAGTCATTGATTTTTTTCTTTCACTAATTATAGGTAGTGATTGGAAAATAGATTTTTTCAACCTCCTACACTTCAAAGATTGTGAAATCTTCTTGGATGTATGGAAATCAATATTATAAGTCATTTCCTTAAAAATATCAGTGAGTTCCTTAACACGACTAATAAAATAATCATGTTGCTGCTCACATTCTTCGCATAGACAAAATAACATTTGATGTTAGAAGAGGAAGCAACACCAATAAAAGATTGAGTTGTTGTCATGGATGAAGCTTCTTGTATCATTTCATCTACAAGGTAAATAAAAAAGGTTGAGAGTTTACAATTGATTATAAAATAATAATAGGTAGCAATTTATACTTATGTTGACACAGATGGATATTATGTTGACACAGATGTACCTTCTGTTGCCACAAATGAATCTTCTGTGGCCACACATAAATCTTCATGTGCCACAAATGAATGTTCTGTTACTGCATATGACCATTGTGTTGCCCTAACACATAGGTGATATGTGCCAACATATGACAACTCTGTTGGAATATATACCAACATATCACTAAAATGTAGCAACATACGATACATCTTTCAACAAATGAAATATATGTTGGATAACTGAACAATACTATATTTTTAAAATCATATGAACAAAATGGTCACAAAAAAATAACAAAAGCAACAAAAAATGATTTTTCACTGAATGTTAACAATACATATACATTTCCTCAAAATTAGGGCTTTTTTGGGTTTGTTGATTTTCTTTCAAAAATAATAAATAATAGGTACCATTATACTATTATTCAATTTTCACATATATAGAACGATTTATTGTTCATTAACCCAGGAAAAAAACTTAGTATTGTTCGAAAATTAGTAAATCTTTCAAAAAAACTGACTTACCCATTTTAAGTCGAACACAATCTTCAGTTCAGAAAGAAGAGAGAGTCACGGCCGGAGATGAGGAGGAAGATAAGATAATGTGGGAGAATATTTGTTTTGATAGTCGGATTTTTGGATTTTCTAAGGAAGAAGAAGAAGAGAAGAGAGAACGTTGGGAGAAGAAGAAAGAAAATTCTATTTTCTTTTACTTTTTTTAAAATGGTTTGGATAGAATTATAAAAAGTTGAAAAAATGAAGTGTTTTTTTTTGTTATTTTATGAAAGATTAGAAAGTTTTGAAAATGTTAATTTGGTCCCAAATTTACTTAATTACATTTTGAAGTGAATTTGACCATTTCTTGGTCAAAGTGTCACCAAAAACAAAACCCAAACTTAATTGACACCTTTCATTTAATTTTCTCTACTTTCTTCTTCTTCTTCCTATTCTATAGTTTCATAACAAAAAGAGAAATCGTTTTGTTATTTGTTACCTATTTTTTTGGATTCATTCTTATCTATTATCCTTTTTTTGTTATAATACTCTAAAGTTTTAAAAAATAAAAATAAAAATAAAATAATACGTAAATTAAGAATTTTTTTGTTAGTTGTTATTTTTTGGGAGGGTCTAAATCTTTATTTATTATAAATTTTTTTAATCCTGCAAAAATATTGTTGTTACTTTTATTTCTAATGCTGTAAAGTAATACGTAAAATAATATATACAATATAAATAATAATATAAAAAATAAAATTCATGAATGAATTCGAATTAAACTTATTAGATATGTTAACTAATTAACTAAACATAATATTTTTTGCTTCAGCTTTAAAAAAAAAATAGAATTTTTTAGCTTCTTCTCAACCACATAAAAACTTATTCTGCTTCCATTTAAAAACAATTTTAAGGAATTATCAAACACTTATTTTTTTTTAAAAAAAAATGTTTTTTCTAAAAAAAAAAAAAGCACTTCTGCCTCTCAAAAACAGAAATAATTCGAGTCAATTTAGTTTTAATCTTATTGACCATAGAACTAAAACTGGACTTTGATAACCGACAAATATGCGTTTTTAAGGAGTAATCTGTTATGCCACTGCTAAGCTAATAGCTAAACTATATTTCATTAACTTGTCTAGCTAGCTAAGTAAATGTCGATCCAAATTAGATGCAGTAAATGTCTTGGACCTTGTATTGCTAGCATTGGAATGAATTAGTTGTAATTTATCAAACTGCAGATTCATGTCAAAGAGGTTGCTTTGATTTGTCAAATTTGCTAACTTCTTAAAGAGTAAACAAAAAAGTCGATGATGAAGTGTGGCGATCTTTTTTCTCAAAAATGTCAATGTGATCTTTCCTTGTTTCATTCTAACTTTCCCAATTGTAGAAGCAGCACCACTAGATCTACACCATCTTTTCGTTGAGGTGGAATAGGAAAGGTATGTTCGAACAAATATTTTGCTTTTCCTGTTGTTATTTTCTATGAAACTCCATCCATCATCGCAAATCCTTACATACAAAATTCCACTTGGTGAAACCACAGTCAAGGCTCTTCTTCAAACACAAACTCCATCTCAAATAAAGCTATTCGATAACAACTTCAGATTTGGGTGACCTTTATCAACAACTTCAAACACTAAATCATTTGAAGAGATGTGCTGGTGGAGGAGATGTAGGGGGCCAATGGAGAAGAATAAAGGAAGGGCAGAGAAGAAGAGAAAACAGGGAGGAGAATACATGTCGACCAAAGAAGAAGAGATATGAGAGAGAGATAGGGAGAAAATCGACCAAGAAAATGTTTATAATTTCGAAAGTTGGCTTGTGGTTGTACTTTTATTTTCTCCTCCTCATTTAGCACTACATTGAAATATGTTGTTTTGTGTCATTGAGAATCTCAACCCCCCTCATGGTCCATATCTTCCCATTGCAGTTGTCATTCTCAATCTCTGCCTATATCTCTGATCTGATCTCACCTGTTGAAATGCCTCCATGAGTGCAATCAGAAAAAAAAAACTTATTGTATCTGTGAAGCATTTAAAGTCTATGAAATGCTTGTTGAGTATCAAATAGTGGCTTTCAGCATTGTTTGAATTTAGCATTAGTTGCCAATCTCTTTAGTACAACCCTGCCGGGTAGTT
Organism: Solanum tuberosum; assembly: GCF_000226075.1. NCBI lineage: Eukaryota > Viridiplantae > Streptophyta > Magnoliopsida > Solanales > Solanaceae > Solanum > Solanum tuberosum. Next base: position 1,371,668 of record NW_006238986.1, on the reverse strand, counting down.
GAGCTTCTCCATTCCCTTTACTGTTATCCTATTGATTGATTTCGCCTTCTATATCCTCTATACTATTTGGTCACGATTTCTTCACTTTTGTTGTTTCTTTTTCAATATGCTTTTACTTGAGCCAAGGGTACATAAAAAATAACCCCTCTGCCTCCCAAGATAGGGGTAAAGTTTGAGTACACTCTACTCTCCCTAGAATCCACTTGTTGAATTACTTGCTATGTTGTTGTTATATTGGTTAAACTCTTTTGTCACGAAATTTATACTTCTAGCAAACAATCTTATTCTTTTGCTATGACAAAAGAAATATTTACAAGTCTGAAGGAAATATATAGAAGCAATCTTTATATTGTCATCACAAAGGTGATCTACTGTGGCAAAAGATATAATTTGTTTGCCATGAAAACTCAAATTTTCCGGCTCTTTCTATAGTTTAGTCTCATGGCAATAGTGTAAAGCCACCTGATATTTTTTTGTAACTTATTTAGGCTAATCTCAACTTAAATAAAGTTATTAAACAACCTGTGGTTCGTGGGATCCACACAAGGGTAGGAGAATGATTGAAGAGTGTTAAACTAGTCATGGTATGAGTATGAGAGTGTTGGCCATGGAAACGGTGGTTAATTGTTGAAGTGAAAAGGAAGAAGGAAACAAAAGAACTCTAGCGTGCTAAGTTGGGAGAGGCAATCCTGGGCAAGCAAGTAAAAGCAAACAGTTCAGGCTTGGAGTGATTCCCAAACAGTCAAGAGTACACATCTTATTTTAACATAATCTCTAAAATTCCCTCCATTTAAAAAAATTACAAAAATCCCTCTCAGATACATCCCTCCCTTCTCGGATACATCCCTCCCATTAACTAATGTATCATTCGCAATCTGTGAGCTATATATTCACATGTCTTCTGATGTATCCAAGATCCTATAAATTAAGGAGTTTTTATAATTAAGAAAGAATAGCGATATGATGTAATTTACTCTAACATTATGAGATTTATGTAATTTTTACTTGTTGCAGCCCAAACGAGGGGCCCAACCGCAAAAGCAGCCCAGCAAAATGACAATCAGCTGACCTTAATTCTTCCTACTCAATTCAGCCACTTTTCAACTATGACAGACTTTGATAGAGAGCAGATTCGAACATCTTTTGTTCAAAAATTCAAACAAATACTTTCCCTCCCAACAAACCATAACCGTAGTCTTTACCTATAAATACATCCTTATATCTTCAATCACGGAGACGATTGAAAGAAAAAATATCCATAAATATTTAACCAAATAAGGCCTATAAATACATCCTTATATCTCAAATAAGGCGTTATTCCCCCTCTTCACTGTTTTGGGATATAGGTCAGCCTGTTTGGCTATCTGTTCCTAGTTCTGTGAACCTTCTTCATCCAAATCTTTTCCTTCTCTGCTTTCTCTGGTGTTGTCTTTGTTTTGTGTTGTAAAGCGTCAATATTGTGTGAAACAATATCATGTCGAGTTTTATAGGTGTCCCTACTACATCCAGAAGATGAAAGTAGGAGAAATGAGGATGAGGACGTTTAGATGGATATTTACTAAGCAAGATAAGATTATGAACAAAGATATTCAAGGCATGGTAAGAGTTGCCTCCGTGGTGGACAAGATGACGAAAGCACGGTTAAGATGATTCAGGCATGTGAAGAGGAGATGTCAGATGCCTTGAAGAGGTGTGAGAGATTGGCTTTGGTGGATCTTAAGAGAGGCAGATGTAGGCCGAAGAAGTATTGAGGAGGGGCGATAGACAAGGCTTGAAACACCTTTCGCCTACAAAGGAAATGACAATAAGAGGATATGGAAGTCGAGAACTAGGGTAGAAGACTAGTAGGTAGTCGTGCTGTCTTGTTTCCCTTACCATTTGTATTGCTATTTTTTTCTCCCACTTTCTTATATTTCAATTTTATTATTACATATTGTTTCTTTTGCTTCGGTTATCATAGTATTTGTTTGTGTTAATGGTAGTCTCTATTGTATTCTCTTTCACTTCTTGTTTTGTTATGTTTTAGGGCCTATTGGAAACAATCTCTCTACCATCACAACTAGGGTACTTCTGCGTACACAACACCCTCCCCAGACCACACTTGTGAGATTTCACATAATATGTCGTTGCACTTGACGAAAACACAGTTTTATTAGTAAGAGACGAGGTCGTTTTGTTTGAAGAATAAGGATGTTCAATACCAGTTCACAATTAGTATTACTTATATAATGTTTGCTTTTTAGTATTAAACTTAATATTACTAATCTAATCCCCATAAAACTGATGCAACATTTTTTTGGGTCTCTGATATTAAGCTCTACATTAGTACTAAATGCCATATAAGTTATACAGAGTTATCAGAAATCAAACCCTACATGATCTCAATATAGTGGGGTTGCTACAAGCCCCAAGTCAACTATACTACATGCTAACATCGATTGACTGCTCCTCCGATTGGTCAAGGCCACTAACTACGCCTAGGTAAAAGAATCGAATGCAATTAACCTTGTTCGAACTCCAAATGATCGAAGCCACAAACCACACGAAGGTAAAAGAATCGAATGTGATTAACTTTGTTTGGACTCCAAATGGTCGAAGCCATTAGCTACCCCAAGGTAAAAGAATCGAATGTGATTAACTTTGTTTGAAATAATATAGTAATGCATATTCAAACGGCCAAAGGAGATAATTAACATCTCACAATTTATCAAAAATGAAAGGCTTTTGTGAGGGGTAGGTTATTAATCAGTCCAACGGACAAGAAGAGTCCAACAACAAAATAATAGTCTCCTCAGTGACATGAGTTTCCTAATATGGACAGCCACACTACAGTAGGTGAAATTTTTTACTTCTTCATTTATGGAGAAGAAGACTTGCTTCCTATTGAAGTTGGTGTACTCGACCTAGATATACATAGGAAAAGGCACAAACTAAAGAAGCAACAAAAATTGAGCTAGACCTCGTAGATTAGCGAGGAGAAAAAGCATACTCATACTCGAGCTAAGGGCCTTGCAACCCCCCCTAAACTTTCTACTTCTACTTGCTTGCCCAAGATTGTCTCTCGCAACTTAGTGCGTGAGTCGCAGTGAGAGCTCCGGAGTTCTTTTGTTTCCTTCTTCCTTTTCACTTCAACATTTAACCATAGTTTCCACTACCAATACTCTCATACTCATACCATGAATAATTTAACACTCTTCAATAATTCTCCTACCCTTGTGTGGATCCCACGAACCTCGGGTTGTTTAATAACTTTATTTAAGTTGAGATTAGCCTAAATAAGTTATAAATAAAAAAGCAACAGGGATGTACATTATTGCCATGAGACTAAACTATATAAATAGCCAGAAAATTTGAGTTTTCATGGCAAACACATTATATCTTTTGCCTCAGTAAATCACCTTGTGATGACAGTATGAAGCACCAACAAATCTTGCAGGAGATAATGGGGATAATCAGCAAAATAGTCCAAGATGTGTGGTTCTTGAGAGGCCAACACTCCACCCCAAACAACATTACCGGTCTAACCACTTTATAAAATTTATCTTTAAGACTTAGTGGCCCATTCTTATCACAAAAGACACCGGATGCGAGGGCCCATTTCATCTGCCCCGCTCCGACATGATGCGTAACATTCTCGTTGATCTCACAATTTCCTTAGATTATAGATTCAAGATACTTGAAAATTCCTTTCCTGGTGATGACCTGAGTATCAATCCTCACTTCCACATCTACCTCATAGGTAAAGTCACTGAACTTGCACTGTAGGTACTTTACCTTAGTCCTACTCAACCTGAACCCTTTAAACTCCCAAATCTGTCTCCAAACCTCTAGCTTATCTCCATCCCTATTGTATGTCTCGTCTATCAATACTCTGTCATATGCAAATAGCATACACCAAGGAACCTCCCCTTGGATATATCGTGTCTATACATCCATCACCAAGGCAAATTAAAAAGACTAATTGTTGCTCCCTCTTGCAACCCCATCACGATTGGAAAGTGCAACAAGCCTTCTCCCACTATCCTCTTTCGTGTATTGGCTCGATCATACATGTCCTTAATTGTCCTAACACTTTACTTGGTACAGTTCTCGAGCTCTCCACTCCCTTGCCTTAGCATGCCTATACAACGCCTTTTTATGCAGTTCATCAGACAAGCATTCAAATGCTATCATTTTTGTCTCTGAAACTACTAATTTCTCTTCCTTATCTTCTTCACCGCCTAATATCTCTCCCTATTTTCCTCCTCATCTGTGCTCTCCACCAACCTTATATAAGGATCCTTTCCATCACCAATCCCCTCGATGTCCACTAACATTTACCTTTGAAACCCCTTAGACCTTCTCTAGCAACTTCCCTAATGCAATTAGTTGTCCTATCCTACACACTATTAGCATCCCTGTTCCTCCCCCAAGTTCACCGCCACCAATTTCTCTCCCCATCTCTTGTGCTCCAACAACAGTCAAGCCATCCCATTTGATCTTCGAAAGATCATACATATCCCCCCTTCTTCCTCTTAATCTCTAGATCCATTGGAAAAAGCCTTGTTGTGACAAAAATAAGTATGACAAATCATAGTGCGCTGGAAAAACAACAACAACAAGTACTAATCTCTTCTTTATTTCTGCACTTTGTTGCAAGAAAGGATAAACATTCTTCCTTCAGTATCTATACATTTTTTATCTTTGGTGTATAACTCTACTGTTGCTTATTGAATCACTTTGTCATTGTTAGTACTTTGGTTATTACTTAATACTGCATTTGTTATGGTACAGAGTGATTTAGGGAAATATAACAGGATGACACAATGAGATTGGAAGAATGTTGGTTTTGTTCCTCAACTGTATATCCAGGCCATGGTATTCAATTAGTTCGAAATTAAATAACACAAAGGTAGAATATTAAGCTTTCTTGCCTGTTTAATTTAAGCCAACAAATTCCAGTATTAGAGAGCTCACAAATTGAAGGAAATGATAGAATATAATCTCACGTTTGAGTGGCACTTCAAATAAGAGTTTAACTTATATACACCGGCAATGGAAACAACTCTCACGTTATTAGTGTATTTTTGTGGCAAGTACATGATATAGTTACAGTTTGTTATAAGTTACTTTAACTTTATACACTGTGGAATCCACCAATGTGTGTGGAAGCTAACGTAGGCACCATGGCAATAGTTTTCAGTACACAATTCTCAGAGCTTTGAAATATTAGCATGGTTTTGGGGCTATACAAGAATATATGGTGGTATATAAAGATCAATCAAATAATAATTGTAGGAAACAAAAATCATAAAATAATTTTAAACGAAGACTTCACTTTTAGTCTTCAGTTCACATTCCAAAACAGTCTTCAAAGGCTTACTGTCACACCCCGAGCCTATACCCTGGGCGTGACCGGCACTCGAGAACCATTGCGAGCCCCAAGCGAACCGTTGTCCTAGCTTACTTACTCAACGGAAGACTTAAACATAAGAAATATAACTCATGACATAACTTAAGAAATAATATCTTAGCCCAAAGTGGTAACTCAAGTCTTAAACGTATACAACTGAAATGAATAAGACTAAAAAGAACTATAACTATATCTCTATGAAGCCTCTAAAACTGAGATGGATGTCGGGACAAGACCCACGACATCCTAATGAACTAAAATACTGAAAGCAATAAAAAGGATCCTCGGGAAAGTAAGGAGGCTCACTAACTGACTCTGAGTGCTCAACCTGATCAACGAGGCGCTAGATGCTGATCCTGGTTACCTGCGTCTGTATCATAAGACGATGCAGGCCAACTGACATCAGTACATTGAATGTACGAGTATGCGAGTTGGAATGCTAAACATAACATAGGCTTGAAAGAAATCTGAAAGAAACACCTACCTTGACTCTTCTCAACTCATGAATACTTAACTCAAAGTAAGGCAATAAAACACATGCAATACATGAAAATCTTTATAAAACAGTAAAAGCAACTTAGTTTGTTAAAGAAAATGCAATAACAAACTCAACTTTACTCATATAATAAAGTAATATAGTTTCTGTGGGAGTTTCTCTAACCGACAACGCCCAATCTAAGCCTAAGTGATGGTACAACGTCTTGCCCACGGTGCCAGAACTGTCCTATACTTTGCCGTCATATAGGACGCCTTAACTAAGTGGATCCACTAGTCTATGCTAAAAAGCACACTTAAGGATTCATCTAAAAAGTATGATCCTTTACTACCCATGATGGCTACATGGTTCATGGGGGCTGTGAGTTATCTGAACTATCCCCATATCGGTGTCAATACTACTCCCAAAATATACTAGCCCATATGTTTAAAAACATAACTTCTTTTTTAGGTTTGAGATAATTACTCAAAACTTAGCTTAAAATCTCTCTTGGAAATCGGTGTTTCCCTTTCTTGTTCAAATGTGAAAAAAACATTTTAAACTCTTGGGAATACTTAGTTCCCTTATA
>NW_006238986.1:1362198-1365144 GCF_000226075.1 Solanum tuberosum | reverse complement strand
TTACTGTTTACTGAAAACTAGCTCAAACGCTCTTTTGGAAATCTCAGTTTCTTTTCTTGTTTAAATGTGAAAACATTTACTCTTCGGGAATACATAGTCTGGATATAGTCTTTTGAAGAAATGCACTTCAAACTTTACTCTTTACTCAACTCAAAACTCAAGTCTTAAAACAAAGTTAAAACATTTGTAAAAGACTTTTGGAAAACTTTATGAACTTCTCTTAACTTGACTCTTGACTTATCTTGACTTGACTCTTAACTTCTCTTGACTTGACTCTTAACTTCTCTTGACTTCTTGACTCTTAACTCTTAACTCTCTTTGAATTGAATTATAGATTCAAGGATTGTGATTTGTGATAGGAACGATCTCATGATATTTAGGAGTGTTTTTAGATAGCTAAACATGAGAAAAGATCAAGAAATCACCGTCTTGGAACAAGTTCGCGACACATAGTTTCATTTAAATATTTGAACGCGAAATTAAATTTTGAAACAGAGGAGTCTGCTTCCTAACCGCGACGCGGAGCTGATTTTTGTTCACTGGAGGAGCAAATCCGCGACGCGGACTTGCTGCCAAAACCCGCTCGACTTTTTCCCTCTTCGTTTTCTAGCCCCAATTCGCCTAAACTCGACTATTGTTCTCAAAATTCATTTTAGATTCCGATACCCAGCATATTTACTCAAGAACCTAACTCAAAAAATCTCTAAAACTCAACGTAAAGATCTTAGAAACTCCTCAATTCAGCACAATTCAAGAACGATATTTAAATTCAAGAATACATATCAAGAACATCAAATTTCAAACACTTTTAGGACAAATTTTGCTGAACTAAACATGTAACGAACCCAACACTATGAAAGACTCACATACCTCTTTAGGGATCAACCCTTTTCGAAATCCACAAGCTAAACCTTCAAGAACGACGAACGTTGCTCTTTCTCCTCTTTTCTCCTCTTGCGTTCTTTCTCCAAAAACCCTAGCGTAAATCTCCAATTTCCTAAACTGAACCAATTCAGTTTTGACCCTTAATTATTCACCAAAAACGAATCAAAATAATAGGGTATGGAAAAGACCAAAACACCTTTAAAAATCCGGATTGGACATTTCCTTATTCGAACAACCCAACTTCCAAAGGGTATATCTCACTCATACAAGCTCGGAACCATGCAAATTCGGTGGCGTTGGAAAGATTATTCCAAGAACTTTCCAACCATACCTGGAAGTACACCTAACTTATCTTGAGATAGGATTTATGGCCGTTTGAAGTTGGCCAAAAACCCAACTAACATACTTCACAATGTTTTTCCAGATTTTCATATACTTTCCAAAAATGATTCTTTCTCCAACTTTTAACTCCTTCCTAGTCATTTCAATTAGCGAGATGTTACAATATCTCCCCCTTGGAAACATTCGTCCTCGAATGAGATTACTCTTAGTAGGCTAAGGGTGTAACATTTAACATTCAGCTCAAACACTCAACAAGCAATGCAATTACAACATGCTAATCTTATTAATAAAAGCCAAAAAAAGGATTAGTACCTTAATTTGGAACTTCTCTGGATTTGAAGAGATGTGGATATCTCTTATTCATATCTTCCTCAGCTTCCAAGTAGCTTCCTCAACAAACTAATTCTTCCAAAGAACTTTGGCTGATGCTACCTCTTTTGTTCTCAACTTACGAACTTGGCGATCTAGAATCTGAAGTGGAATCTCCTCATAAGATAAGCTACCCTTGATTCCAATATCTTTAGTTGGTATGATCAATGAAGGATCGCCCATACACTTTTTTCAACATGGAGATGTGAAATACCGGATGAACTACGGCTAACTCTTGTGGTAGCTCTAACTCATAAGCTACATTGACAATCCTCTTGGATATTCTGTAAAACCATTTACCGGGGACTAAGCTTCCCCTTCTTACCAAAATTTCATAACACCCCTTCATGGGTGAAACTTTCAAGTATACCCAATCATCTACTTCAAGCTCTAACTCCCTTCTCCTAACATCAGTATAGGATTTATGACGACTTTGCGTTGTTTTCAACCTTCCATAAATCACTTTCACTTTCTCCATAGCTTGATGAATTAAGTCTGGTCCTATCAACCCAGCTTCATTAACTTCAAACCATCCAATAAGAGATTTGCATCTTCTCCCGTAAAGAGCTTCGTAAGGAGCCATCTTGATGCTAGAATGGTAACTATTGTTGTAAGCAACTCAATGAGAGGTAGGTGATCATATTAATTACCCTTGAAAACAATCACACAGTCCACCTTGATACCTCAAAACACTATCTCCCCCTTGTTCAAAAGCCATCACTTTTTGCTTATGAACACTTGCCTTTAATTCAAGCAATAAAGGATCTTGGTCTTGCTTCTCTTTTACTTCTGACACTAATGATGATTCAACCTCATTCATCACCACTACTCCCCCTTCTGTGGAATCCATTAGTCGAACTCCTAGTCGTGCAAGTCTATGCACTTCTTTTGCTAACTCTTTCTTATCTTCCTCAAGGCGGGCGGTACTACCCATAGATATCCTACTCAAGGCATCAACAACAACATTAGCCTTACCTGGGTGATAAATAGTACTCATGTCATAATCCTTGAGTAATTCTAACTACCTCATCTGTCTGAGATTAAACTATTTCTGACTAAACACATACTGAAGACTCTTGTGATCGGTGAACACATCCACATGAAGACCATAAAGATAACAGTGCCATATTTTCAAAACAATTACTACGACAACCAACTCTAGATCATGGGTTGGGTAATTCTTCTCATGAACTTTCAACTGTCTGGAGGCATAAGCTATAACTTTGCTATTCTGCATTAGTACACAACCCAAACCAACTCTAGACGCATCACAATATACAACAAAGCCTTGCGTACCTTCTGGTAAGGTCGACACTGGGGCAGTAGTCAACCTTTTTTTCAATTCCTGAA
>NW_006238986.1:1361233-1362098 GCF_000226075.1 Solanum tuberosum | reverse complement strand
AGCACATTTTCGGGCATTTTTGGGGTCGTTTCACAAGCCTCAGACTATTGAAACTTCACTGTCTTCTGAGTCAACTTGGTCAAAGGGGATGGAATAGGTGAGAACCCCTCTACGAACCTTCTATAATAGCCAGCCAAATCCAAGAAACTCTGAATATCGGTTGGAGATGTGGGTCTAGGCCAATTCTGCAATGCCTCTATCTTTTGGGTATCAACTCTAATTCCATCATCCGAAACTATGTGATCCAAGAATGCCACAAACTCAAGCCAAAGCTCACATTTAGAGAACTTAGCATATAACTCCTTATCTTTCAAAGTCTGAAGAACTATTCTGAGATGGCTAGCATGATCTTCTTCATTCCTTGAATAGATTAGTATGTCATCAATGAATATGATAACAAACATATCTAAATAAGGTTTGAAAACTCTATTCATAAGGTTCATGAGCGCTGCAGGTGCATTAGTAAGACCGAACGACATGACCAGAAACTCATAATGACCATAACGGGTCCTGAATGCTGTCTTTGGAATATCACCTTCCCTTACTTTCAACTGATGGTAGCCAGATCTGAGGTCTATTTTTTAAAAACAAAAAGCAACCTGAAACTGATAGAAAAGATCATCAATTCTCGGAAGAGGATACTTGTTCTTGATGGTAACCTTGTTCAACTGACCGTAATCTATGCACATCATAAGGGAACCATCTTTCTTTCTCACAAACAAAACCGGAGCACCCCAAGGTGAGACACTTGGTCGAATAAAGCCCTTATCAAAGAGGTCTTTCAACTGCTCTTTAAGCTCTTTCATCTTCGCTAGTGCCATTCTATATGGCGAAAAAGATATAGGACGAGTATTTGGAAGAACAT
>NW_006238986.1:1358339-1361129 GCF_000226075.1 Solanum tuberosum | reverse complement strand
TAAAAGATCTTTCAACTGCTCTTTTAACTCTTTCAACTCTGCTGGTGCCATTCTATATGGAGGAATAGAGATAGGACAAGTATCTGGAAGAACATCTATACCGAAGTCTATCTCTCTCAGGAGAGACTTCGGGAAGATCATCTGGGAAAACTTCTGGAAACTCTTTTACTACTGAAACTAACTGAATATGAGGTATGTCAACACTAGAGTCATTAATTCGGACTAAGTGATAGACACACCCCTTGGAAACTAACTTTCTCACCTTAAGGTACGAAATAAAACGACCCTTAGGCACTGCTGAATTGCTCTTCAACTCTATAACTCGATCACTGGAAACTGGAACTTCACTACTCTAGTTCTACAATATATTGATGCATAACAGGCATGAAGCCATTCCATACCTAGAATGACATCAAACTCTACCATGTCTAACTCAACTAAATCAGCCATGGTACTCTTGTGATTGACGGAAACAGAACAATCACGATAGACTCTTTCTGTAGAATAGATTCACCATTAGGTGTAGAAACACTGAAGGCTCAAGAAGTTATTTAGGAAGAACATCAAAATTTAAGACTTAGTTCATACCAGTGACAACATCTGGTGAATTCTCTTGCTTTCGGCGACTAGCGATAGCATAAAAATGGTTTCCTTCTCCGTCTGCCCTTGAAGTAGCTCATCTAGATGCAACTCTATCTGGTGGAGCAACTGAAGAAGACTGGGCTTTATTGCCCCTATTATCATCACTTTGTATGCTCTTACGTCACTCTCTCATAAAATGACCGTTCTGGCTACACTTGAAGCAACTAGTGAAGCCATCACGACACACCCCTGAGTGGCTCCTACCACACTTAGCACATGCAGGAGTCTTAGTATCCCTTGTGCCTTACTACCTTGCGAATGCGCAGGTCTAGCTTTGAAGTTCTGAGAATTCTGACTATTGTACTCACATTTGTTCCTTGGTGCATGTGTACTAACAGATGATGGAGCAGTCCTTTCTGCTTATGTTGGAAAGAAGACCGGTTCACATTACTCTTTTGTTGCCCGGATTCATTTCCTGATGTCTTAGCCCTCTTATTCTTAAACTCTTCTCTATCCCTCAGCTTGTCCTCCTTAACTTGTTGCACATGGATCATTAACCTTCTCCTTTTAACATCACTTCACTACTAAAAGACTTCTAAAAATATATCTCCTATACTTTTTGGGAATCATTACTATCTTATTGTCAAACACTTGACTTGATTTCTCATCTCGTCATCTCCCCCTTAGGTCTAAAGTTGACACTTGAACCTATGAAGCTTGGAGGATTGATCCTTAAGAACTCATGAACTCTAGAAGTATCAGCCACTTCCTGACGATTCTCTCTCTGTTGCCTAGCTTGGTTGGTCACAACTTGGCTCAACATCTGAATGGGCTCACGGAACTTAGCATTGGTGACCTCTCATTGGGGTTGCACTTCTAGTGCATTAGGTACCCTTTGTTCCTGCGGTTCAACACTTCCTTCTAGTCGGACGACCTCTGACAGCTCTTCGTGGAGGCATCATCTGAAAGACACGTGGAAGCACGAATTGGAAGAAATTTTATAGAGATTAACTTTATCGCACGAAATGAATGTGAAAGAAGTGAGATAGTTCCTAAATATTGCAGCCTCCTAATTATAGATGTGGCGCACTTCACATCGATAACTAGGACTCTACAGATACGACTTCATAGACTCCCTAGGACTCTTGAACTCTGTGCTCTGATACCAAGTTTGTCTCACCCCGATCCTATACCCTGGGGATGGACGACACTCGAGAACCATTGTTGGCCCCAAGTGAACCCTTGTCCTGGCTTACTTACTCAGTGGAAGACTTAAACATAAGAAATATAACTCATGCATAACTTAAGAAATAATATCTTAGCCCAAAATGGCAACTCAAGTCTTAAACGTATACAACTGAAATGAATAAGACTAAAAACCTATAACTATATGTCTATGAAGCCTCTAAAACTGAGATGGATGTCGGGACAAGACCCACGACATCCTAATGAACTAAAATAGTGAAAGCAATAAAAAGGAACCTCCAGAAAGCTAGGAGGCTCACCAACTAACTCTGAGTGCTTAACCTGATCAACGAGGCGCTGGATGCTGATCCTGGTTACCTGCATTTGCATCATAAGACGATGCAGGCCAACTGACATCAGTACATTGAATGTACAAGTACGCGAGTTGGAATGCTAAACATATCATATGCTTGAAAGAAATCTGAAAGAAACACTTGCCTTGACTCTTCTCAACTCATGAATACTTAACTCAAAGTAAGGCAATAAAACACATGCAATACATGAAAATCTTTATAAAAACAAATAAAAACTAACTTAGTTTGTTAAAAAAAAATGCAATAACAAAACTCAACTTTACTCATATAATAAAGTAATATAGTTTCTATGGGAGTTTCTCTAACTGACAACCACCACTCTGAGCCTAAGTGATGATACATCATCTTGCCCACACTGGCAGAACTATCCTATAATTTTCCATCATATAGGACGCCTTAACTAAGTGGATCCACTAGTCTATGCTAAAAAGCACACTTAAGGATTCATCTAAAAAGTATGATCCTTTACTATCCATGATGGTTACATGGTTTATGAGGGCTGTGAGTTATCTGAACTCTTCCCCATATCGATGCTCAATACTAATCCCAAAATATACTAGCTCATATATTTAAAAACATAACTTCTTTCTTTGGTTTGAGATAATTACTCAAAACTTAGCTTATAAGCTCTTTTGGAATTCTCAGTTTC
>NW_006238986.1:1351718-1358120 GCF_000226075.1 Solanum tuberosum | reverse complement strand
ACATTTACTCTTTGGGAATACATAGTCTCGATATACTATTTTGAAGAAATGCACTTTAAACTTTACTCTTTACTCAACTCAAAACTCAAGTCCTAAAACAAATCTAAAACATTTGTAAAAGACTTATAGAAAACATTATGAACTTCTCTTAACTTGACTCTTGACTTCTCTTGACTTGACTCTTAACTTCTCTGGACTTGACTTCTTGACTCTTAACTCTTAACTCTCCTTGAATTGAATTATGGATTCAAGGATTGTGATTTGTGATAGGAATGATCTCATGATGTTTAGGAGTGTTTTTAGATAGCTAAACATGAGAAAAGATCAAGAAATCACCATCTCGGAACAAGTTCATGACGCGGAGTTTCATTTAAATATTTGATAGTGAAATTAAATTTTGAAACAGACTAGTCCGTATCCTAACCGCGACGCAGAGCTGATTTTTGTTCACTGGAAGAGCAAGTCCCCGACGCGGACTTGCGTGCCAAAACCCGCTCGATTTTTTCCCTCTTCGTTTTCCAGCCCCAATTCACCTAAACTAGACTATTGTTCTCAAATTCATTTTAGATTCCGATACCCAGCATATGTACTCAAGAACCTAACTCAAAACAACTCTAAAACTCAACGTAATGATCTCAGAAACTCCTCAATTCAGCACAATTCAAGAACGACATTCAAATTCAAGAATACATATCAAGAACATCAACTTTTAAACTCTTTTAGGATGAATTTCGCTGAACTAAACATGTTTGGTGCGTGGGTGAACGAACCCAACGCTATGAAAGACTCACATACCTCTTTAGGGATCAATCCTTGTCGACATCCACAAGCTAAACCTTCAAGAACGACGAACTTTGCTCTTTCTCCTCTTGCGTACTTTCTCCAAAAATCCTAGCGTAAATCTCCTATTTCCTAAACTGAACCAATTCAGTTTTGACCCTTAATTAATTCACCAAAAACGAATCAAAATAATAGGGTATGGAAAAGACCAAAACACCCTTTAAAAATCCATATTGGACATTTCCTTATTCGAACAACCCAACTTCCAAAGGGCATATCTCACTCATACAAGCTCGGAATCATGCAAACTCGGCGGCATTGGAAAGATTATTCCAAGAACTTTCCAACCATACCTAGAAGTACACCTAACTCATCCTGAGATAGGAGTTATGGACGTTTGAAGTTGGTCAAAATCCCAACTAGCATACTTCACAATTTTTTTTTCCAGATTTTCATATACTTTCCAAAAATGATTCTTTCTCCAACTTTTAACTCCTTCCTAGTCATTTCAATTAGCGAGATGTTACACTCACCTTTTCCAGACAATAATTTTTGAAGTACTTCTTTCTTAGTTTAACTTTCATTTGTCTAAATTTTCTGAAAAAACTGTCCTTCAATCAAAATCAATCAGAAAGTTCCTCAACTAATGTGAGATGCTTAACACCCTCCGCACGTCTAAGAATATGTAATTAAAGAAATTATTTATACAAATACAAAGTCTCTAATTGGCAAAAATTGTTGGGTTCACGTGAATAAATGAATTATAATATCGATCCGCCTTTGCTTGTTACCCCCATCACGAGCATCTTACTCTAAAGGAGTGCTAGTACTTGACTAATAAGATATCAAAGGGACCCAACAATATGTATTAGGTTGCTACTCTAGGCTCGCACCACTTCTTCAAGATCCACCCCTTCTTTCAAAAATAAACAAACAATAGTATAGGTATTAGGTGATGTTCGAGCTAACGCGGACTATTTCATTGAATACTTAAAATACCTTCCTAGATAGCTTTGGATTCATAGACGTCACTAGCTTCTTCCATGACTAGGTTCGGCTTCATTGCCATCACCCCCGAAATCATGGTTCACCCTTTCGAGTCATCGGAAGCTTCAGAAATGTCGCCTTGACTAGATTTTTGTTCCTGGGTGTAGAGAATAGTGATGCTTCAGAATTCTCATTGAAAATATTGTAGAAGAAAGTTGCTTCAATTTTGACAAGCATAAATAAGTATCTGAATATTAAGTTAAGACGGAAAGAGAGAATTATTAGTTATACAAGACAAACCTGAGAAGTGAACTTCTGTTGTGTCCATTTATTGAGATCATCTACTTTCCCCACATATTCATAATTCACTTCTCGAAGACTCGGTGTACTCACAGGTATTCCCTGTTGAACAAACGTCTTCATTTCAGGGCATTCATTAATCCACACTTCCCTGAGAAATGGAAATTTAAGAGGATGCTTCGTTAGAAAGAAATGCCCCAGCTTAGGCAGATACCTAAGTCGCAGCTTTTCCAACAGGGGAAATAAGGTCATGATTCCTTCTCCTTGTTGTTCCTCTTCTGTGATCACTTATTTCATTGAATAGCAGTCCTCAATCTCTAGTTCCCGGAGATGCAAAAGATCTCTTGCCACTGATTGAGACATCAAGTTTCTCAATATGCCGCAATAATGTACTTTCAATTTTACAAGTTTGCTGAAGTAGGCAGTGGGAAGTTGCCGAGAGCATAGAGCACTTATGTAAGCCCTATTGATACATAGCTTTTCCAAGTTGGGACAAGAAACCTGCAAATGTTGAAGGGATGAAAATTCAATACAAAAATGAACCATATATCATCTTACGTCAAGGTAACAGGAAGTGGAACAGAAATAACTATTACTATTTACTAGTTAAAACGGAAAGAGAGCAGTAATTAGTTAATAAAGACCAACCTTAGAATTAAACATGACTTTATTGAGATCAACTTCTTTCACCTCATCATCACTTTCAAGACTCACATATATTCCCTGTTGGACAAACGTCTTCATTTTATGGCAGTCGTATATTATCACTTTTCTGAGAAATGGAATTTGAAGAGCATGCTCCGTCAGAAAGAAATGCCCCAACTTTGGCAGCCCTATAAGCTTCAGCTCTTTCAATAAGGGAAATAAGGTCATGACTCCTTCTCCTTTTGTGATCACTTCTTCCATTTATTGGCAGTTTTGAATATCTAGTTCCCGGAGATTCAAAAGACCTTTAGCCACTGACGGAGACATCAAGTTTCTCAATTCGCCGCAATAATGTACTTTCAATCTTACAAGTTTCTAAAGTAGGGAGTTGGAAGATGCTGAGAGCATAGAGCACTTATGTAAGCCCTATTGATACATAGCTTTTCCAAGTTGGGACAAGAAACCTGCAAACTTCCAAGTATAAATGTAGGGTATTTTTGTTCATTTCACATCGTTTAAAGGCATTTTGACCCTTTTTCGAAAAATAAATAACAATATAGCTATAAAAATAAGTCTTAAAATTGTTCTTATTTTTTTCTTCTTTTTCCATATCTATTTATTTTCGAACAAAAAAATGAAATAAGAATAAGAATTTCAAATAATGACAAGCAAATAGATCTATAAGGAGATATTTAAAACTTAAATTAACTGTTTAATAAAAAAAAGTCAAAAAAAAATAAATTCAAAACAAACTTCATGTGTGAGAAAGATCAAATATCGTATATGGATTTTTTAAATAACGAATTAAAAAGATCAATTTAAAATTAATTTTTCACTTGTTCGTTATACAAAAAAGTATATCTAAGTCATTTGTATAACGGTGAAAAAATAGACTTTGTGTAAGTATATAAATATCTTTAATGCTCGCTAAAACCAAGTTAATTGGTCATGTTTATGTATTATGCCAAATTTATAAAAGCTGAAAAAGTATGAAGCAAACCTTTTCATGAAAAAGGGGATTTGAGTGAGTGATGGAGTTGTTGGCTATAGGCCAGAAATTTTGGAACTCAGGTAATCTGTAGAACTTCATTTTACGCAACCGAGGGAACTCAATGCCCTCAACATTGTCACTGCAAAAGTGAGTGAGGCATTCCAGAAGTTCAAGCTTCAACTCATATAAATTGGGGAACTTGATTACTTCATGTGTCCTCCCAGAGATGTTCGATAAGTGTCACTAAATCACAATGAAAGAGGCTAAGACATTTCACATTCTGAAATTTATTCAGCCACAACTCAGTCAACACATTATTAGAGCCCTTTCTGATTGAATATATGAATTCTCTCTCCTTCAACAGATGGCGGATCCAATCACTCAATGGTGTGGTCTCCGTGACCTCTAAAGCAATATTCTTGTCGTAATCATCCATTCTTTCAGTTGCTCCACCCGCTTTAAGAGCGTACCGTGTCAACTTGGAGGGAAGGACCAAGTTACTATAGATCACATCCCTGGAACAGTAACTTAATGTCAGTGTAGACAATCTCGATAAGGAAACTAACAGCCCCTATTCTCACTTTTGTGTGCTTTCCTTCTTTGTTTTTTGCCCTTCCTCATTTGTTAATATTATTTTTATGGACAATAATAATAATATTTTACATTGTACTCAGAGGCGAACTCAGGATTTGAAGACGATGGGTACACCACCAATGGCTAATGAACATTAGTTATAGCATGTCATTGAATGCCGATTTGTATGATAATTTTATGAAACATAAAAATAATAAACTAATGTAGTAACGTATATGTATGAACTAAATGACTCTACTAGGTAAGTTTGCTTTGTGGAGTGGTGTTTTTGAACTTCACTTTGCATCATGAGGTCACAAGTTTGAAACTAACTGTCACGCCCCGAGCCTACACCCTGGGAGGGACCGGCACTCAGAGACCATCGCTGGCCCCAAGCGAACCCTTGGCCTGGCTTTCTTAACTCAGCGGAAACCTAACTCAACAGATTAACTTAATGCCATGCAAAGACATAAAACAACTTAACTGATGAAATCTGGCCCAAAAGGGCAACTCGAGTCTCAAAATAGAATATTTACATATATACATAGATGAGAGACTCAATACTAATTGACTGACTGTCTATGAAGCCTCTAGCATACTGAGATGGATGTTGGGACAGACCCCGCAACATCCTAATAACACAAAACTAAAAGAAAATAAAATATCTGAGTCCTCCGGAAAGCAAGGAGGCTCACCACTGATTCTGGAGTGCTCAGCTGGATCAACGGCGTACAGGATGCTGATCCGGGGTACCTGTGTCTGCATCGTCATAAGATGCAGGCCAACTGGCATCAGTATATTGAATGTACGAGTATGCGAGCTGGAAAGCTAAACCACAACTTAAACTTGAAAAGAGTACAAGAGAACACTTACCTTGGCTCTGTTCAACTCATGAATAACTGAACTCAATATATAAAGCAATAAGACACATGCAATATATAAAGCTTGTAAAACTCTTAAAACATGACGTAAAAATCATATTTATAATATCATAAAATACCATGCTTCCTCTCGAGGTCTACTTGTGCAATGTATGAATGAAGTCCCATACCCCCATCTATACTAAGCATAACCCTCGAGGATACCAAGCTCTTTCTACTGTGGGAGTTCCTCTAACCGACAAACCACCATTATGAAACTAAGTGGTGATACAACGTTTTACCTCACGTTGCCTGAGGACCATCCTATACCTGGTTTTGATATAGGAAGCTAACTTTACTAAGTGGATCCACTAGCTTAACTTTACGGGTTCATCTAAAAAGTATGACCCGTTAACTCCCATGTTGGCTACATGGTTCTTATGGAGAGTTGAGTTTAATATGAACTCGCGTCCCCAAATCGGTGCTCGATACTACTCCCAAAATGCTTTTGACTCATAAGCGTTTTAAACACATCTTTCTTTAAATGAGATAATTACTCAAAATCTAGCCCAAAGGCTCACTTGGAAACGATGTTCCTTTTCTTGAAAACTAGCCCTAAGGCTCTTTTGGAAAACATGATTCCTTTCTTACTTAAATGTAAAAACATTTAGAAACTTCTTTGGGAAGTACATAGTTCCCTATTAACTTTGGAGAAATGAACTCAACTTACACTCTTGACTTAACTTGAGTCTTGAGACTCTTTACCTAACTTGAAACTCTAAGCTCTTTGCTTGACTTGAAACTTGAGTCTAAAAATGAAGTTAAAACGTTCAATAAAGACTCTTGAACAACTTTAAGAACTTGCTTGACTTACTTCTTAACTCTTGAACTTAACTCTAAACTTCACTTGACTTCTAACTTTACTTGACTTCTCACTCTCCTCGAATTGAATTATGGATTCAAGGACTTGATTGGTGTTTGGAAGGACCTCATGATGTTTAGGAATGATTTAGGAATGATTTGGGACAGCCAAACTTAAGAAAATCTTCGAACATAATTTCTGAAAACAGTGGAGTCCACGTCCTGTCCACGACGCGGAGAAGAATTTTGTTCAAAGAGGGAACAAGTCTGCGACGCGGACATGCTCCTCGCAAGCTTCCCGACTTTCCCCTTCACGTTACCAACTCTAAACCCTCCAACTTCAAGGGTTTCATCCTCCAATCACTTAGAACATAAAGTCCCTCAACATTCAATAGAATACAACTC
>NW_006238986.1:1343706-1351156 GCF_000226075.1 Solanum tuberosum | reverse complement strand
ATAACTCACTCATACGAACTCGGAATCGAGCAAACTCGGTGGCGTTGGAAAGACCATTCCACGAGCTTTGTAACCATAACTGGAACTACACCTAACTCATCCTGAGCTAGAAGTTATGGCTGCTCAAAGTTGGCCCAAAAACTCACCTTTTTCCATAGCCAAATTTCCAGATTTTTAAATCTTTCCAAAAATGACTATTTCCAATTCTAAGCCTCTTCATAGTTATTTCAAATTGCCGGATGTTACACTAACCACCCTATTTTATTCAATATTTTAAGCTTCATAGATAAAACGACAAAAGAACAAGAAAAGTAGTAAATGGGATTCAAACCCCGCCTCCTCACCTCAGAGGTTTTGTAACGTTTAAACTAGTGCAAGTACACACACACACACACACACACACACACACACACACACACACACACATATATACTAGTTTCTGGATACGTGGGTTGCACGTGTGTCCCATATAATTTTGGGTAGAAATTTATTAAATATCGGGTTGACTAATAGGATTAAGACACATGTACCAGCGTTAGTATAAAGGGTATATATGCACCAAAATTTGGATGGTAAAGGCACTAACATCCTAAAAGTATAACGAAGGGTATACACATACCATTTACGATGGTTCGGGGATATATTTGTCCTTTTTCCCTTTTTTTTCAAGAGACCTCTACTCAAGTTTAACTTTTTCCATTCTATAGTTAAAATAGTGAAACCCTTATATCATTATTTTGCTATTTGATTCATGTTTTGGTTTGACTTGATGAGCGGCTTCTTGAATTTTGATTGGTTATGGGACAAGGTGTTGACAAGAACTCAAAAGATTATGAATTCATTTATTTATTTTGTCCATCTATATTATTTTGATTAAAATTTTAAGAAGGATGTGTATTGTATTTTTTTCTTCTCTATTTATTTTTGTATTTTATCTCTATTAGAATTCTTCAATTTAATTTTCTATGAATTTCTAATTATAGCAAGTCTGTATTTTTATATGGACTCGAATTAGCTATTTGTGATTTTATTGAAACTTCGTTAACTACTTACCAAAGTACAAAATTTACAGTTGGATCCTTAAAATACTCTACTCATTTGGTGTTTTTTATCAAACTTTTAAAGATTAATTTGTAATTGTTGCATTTTATTACTTATTAAACATGTTTTTTTTAAGAATCTTAATCGTTCTAACAAATCCAAATTTTTTTTATATGGGACACACGTGCAACCCACGTATCCAGAAACTAGTATATATATGTGTGTGTGTATACTTGCACTAGTTTAAACGCTGCACACCTTTGAGGTGCGGGGGGGTGGGGGTGGGGGTTGAATCCCATTTACTACTTTTCTTGTTCTTTTGTCGTTTTTATTTATGAAAATATTGAATAAAATAGGGTGGTTATAAGTTTCAAACTTGTGACCTCATGATGCAAAGTGAAGTTCAAAACCACCACTCCACAAAGCAAACTTACCTAATTTTTATTTTTATGTTTAATAAAAATATCATACAAATCGACATTCGACCACATGCTTTAACTAACGTGCATTAGCCATTGGTGGTGTACCCATTGTCTTCAAATTTGGGATTCGTGGGTACAGTGTACCTCAGAGGTGAGATATAATATTATTATTATCCATAAAAATAATATTAACAAATGAGGAAGGGTAAAAAAACAAAGAAGGAAAGCACAGAAAAGTGAGAATAGGGGCTGTTAGGCCATGAAATTTTTTCACTTTTTTTCGGAGTTTAACTCCGGAAATTACGTTTGGCCATAATACTCACTCCAAAATTTCCAAGAATTTGAAAAACAACAAAAGTTGTATTCAGTTCAGGGGTAGAGAATATGACTCACTTAATCAATTGGAGAGAAAATTCCAAAAGCAAACATTACTTTTACTTTTTACCAACATGATCTTTGTCTGCCCAATGGAATCAGATTTTTTTGAAATGTTATCTAATCAAACACTCCACTTTAATAATGCAGCCATTTTAACCCCACTACTACTATTCCTGCTTGCATTGTCACATACCAAATTCTCTATTATTGCTCTTGTTATGTTTTCATTTAATATTGCACCTTTACTTTGGATTTCACACCTAATGTCCGGTATTTGAATTCACACGTTCCATTTTGGGGATAAAATATTTCCTTCCAAAAGTATGCTACTTGAACTTGAAACATCTGGCTAAAGAATAATGAGTACTTACCATTCCACCAAAATCATTGGCGATAAAAGCTATACATAAAATGAAAATAATTAATTTTATGAAGAAACCACGAGTTCGAGTACTCCATTTTTTAACATGTAAATTCGCAGTTGGTGTTAAAAAGCAAACATCATGTGTTTGTTGTTTAGTCGCTTTCAAAAGAGTAGAGGTTCATGTGAGGGAGATTTAATAGTAGTAACTAGGTCAAAGCCTTGCAATTATCAGCTTTCATTTTACTCTCTTGTATTCATTCACTCTTAACCTATTTTTCTTACTCATCAATTAATCAGATATGGAATTCTTATCTATCTTTGTGGACAGGGTAACAGATTGCTTGATCCAGCCAGTTGAGCGAGGGATTGGGTATTTATTTTACTACAAGAGCAACATCAAATCTATGGAAGATGAATCTAAGAAGCTGGAGGATATCAGAATTGGGGTGCATCAAAGAGCGGAAGCTGACCGGAGAAACTTACAAGTCATTTCACCCAATGTTGAGGCTTGGTTTACTAGTGTTGATACTACTACTTCAGATGTGGCAGCTGTAATGCAACGAGGTAGAATTGAGGTTGAAAGATATGGTTGGTGTCCAAACGTGAAGTCACGTTACTCGCTGAGCAGGAGAGCTAAGAAAATTGAACTGGAGTTGATTAAACTTCGAAATGAAGGCAATGCTTATGCTGTTTTCTCCTATCCTGCTGTCGAAATTGCAGTTATACCTAGTAACAGTGGTGAGGAGTTTGACTCCAGAAAATTTCAAGAGGAAGAGGTCATGGCAGCTTTGAGAGATGACGGGGTTACTATGATTGGGATATGTGGTATGGGTGGTGTTGGTAAGACAACACTGGCTGAGAAAATCAGACAAAAGGCGAAACAAGGAAGTTTGTTCAATGATGTTGTCATGGTAATTGTTAGTCAACAACCAGACCCTAAAAGAATTCAGGGTGAGATCGCAAGAGGAGTTGGGCTAACATTAGACGGGGGTGATATGTCTAGTCGTGGAGATCGGCTGCATACAAGGTTAATGGATCAGAAAAGCTGCATCCTTATAATCTTGGATGATGTTTGGAAGCCTCTTGATCTAAAGAGACTTGGAATTCCAAGTGGAAACAACCACAACCATCGGTGCAAAGTGATATTCACAACGCGTTTCCGGTCTGTTTGTGAAGCAATGGGAGCTCGGAAGATCATGGAAGTTGGAACGTTATCCGAAGAGGAAGCATGGATCCTTTTTAGGAAGAAAGTCGGTGATTTTGTCGATGATTCTTCACTTCATGACACAGCAAAAGAGGTTACCAAAGAATGCAAGGGGCTGCCGCTTGCAATTATTACAGTTGCAGGAGCACTAAAAAAGCATAAAAAAAAGCGTTCGTGGGACTGTGCCCTTGATGAATTACGCAGTGCAGTAACAATAAGTATCCCTGAAGTGCCCACAGAGTTGTACAAACCTCTGAAGCTAAGCTATGATTACTTGCAAAGTAATGAAGCCAAGCACCTCTTTTTGCTTTGTTCCTTGTTCGAGGAAGATAGTGATATTTGTCCTGAAGAATTACTTAGATATGGAATGGCGCTTCACATCTTTCCAGGAATAAATTTAGAACATGCAAGAAATAAGGTGTTTTGTATGTTAGAAAGATTCAAAGATTGTTTCTTGTTATCCCAAGGATCAGACAAAAATTATGTCAAAATGCATGATGTGGTGCGTGACGTGGCTATATATATTGCATCTGAGGGCAAGCATATATTTATGGTAAGTCACGATGTGAAATCGAAAGAGTTCCCAAGAAAAGACTCTTACGAGCAATACACTCACATGTCAATTGTTGCAAATAACTTTTATGAGCTTCCTAGCCCAATCATTTTCCCCAACCTGAAGCTTCTAATGTTGAAACTCTGTTTTTCTGAGACATTCAAGTTACATGATGATTTTTTTAATGGAATGAGTAAACTTGATGTCTTAAGCCTGAGGGGAGACAGATATAGGTCCATTCTGCTTGTTCGAGCATCCATAGCCAGATATTTGGATCCCATTCCGCCTTTTCCAAAATCCATTCAGAAGTTGTCAAGTCTGAGGATGCTGTGTCTGAGTAAATTCAGGTTGGATGACATATCCATTATTGGGGAACTTGTCACATTAGAAATTCTCAGCATTAGAGATTCTCGGTTAGAGGAGCTGCCAGTGGAGATAGGAAATTTGATCAATCTAGTTATGTTAGAGTTGCGGACTGTGAATAGACACTTAATAGGATTTCAGCAGGGGTCTTATCAGGACTAGTTCGATTGGAGGAACTACATATGATGGAGGTAAGCGAATGTAGTTACTCGACCTTGAGTGATCTGGAATCCTTATCGAGATTGACTACACTGACATTAAGTTACTGTTCCAGGGATGTGATCTACAGTAACTTGGTCCTTCCCTCCAAGTTGACACGGTACGCTCTTAAAGTGGGTGAAGCAACTTTAAGAAGGGATGATTACGACAAGAATATTGCTTTAGAGGTCACGGAGACCACCCCATTGGGTGATTGGATCTGCCACCTGTTGAAGGAAAGCGAATTCGTATATTCAACCGGAAAGGGCTCTAATAATGTGTTGACTGAGTTGCAGCTGAATAAATTAATGTGTTGACTGAGTTGCAGCTGAATAAATTTCAGAACGTGAAATGTCTCAGCCTTGACATTTTTATGGAACATCTCTGGGAGGACACATGAAGTAATCAAGTTCCCCAATTTATATGAGGTAGAGCTTGAATGCCTGGAATGCCTCACTCACTTTTGCAGTGACAATGTTGAGGGAATTGAGTTCCCTCGGTTGCGAAAAATGACCTTCAACAGAGTACCTGAGTTCCAAAATTTCTAGCCTGCAACCAACAACTCCATCACTCACTCAAATCCTCTTTTTCATGAAAAGGTTTGCTACTTACTTTTTCAGTTTTTATTTGAAGGGTTGTTTGAGAATTAAAGATTATTTACTTGCACAAGGTCTATTTTTTCACCATTATACGAATGACTTAGATATACCTTTTTTGTATAACGAACAAGTGAAAAATTAATTTTAAATTGATCTTTAAATTTGTTATTTAAAAAACACATATACGACTATATTTAATCCTTCTCGCACATGAATTTTTTTTTTGACTTCTTTTATTCAACAGCTAATTTAAGTTTTAAATATCTCCTTATAGATCTATTTGCTTGTCATTATTTGAAATTCTTCTTCTTATTTCATGTTTTTTGTGCGAAAATAAATAGATATGGAAAAAGAAGAAAAACAGTAAGAACGATTTTAAGACTTATTTTTATAGCTATATTGTTAGTATTTATTTTTCAAAAAAGGGTCAAAATGCCTTTAAACTATGTGAAATGAACAAAAGTGCCCTATGTTTATACTTGGAAGTTTGCAGGTTTTTTGTCCCAACTTGGAAAAGCTACGTATCTCGATGGCTCAAAGCATAAGTGATCTATGCTCTTACCAACTTCCAACTCCTTATTTCAGCAAACTTGTAGCATTAAAAGTAGATAATTGCAGTAAATTGAGAAACTTGATGTCTCAATCAGTGGCTATAGGTCTTCTGAATCTCCGGAGACTAGAGATTAAAGACTGCCATTCAATGGAAGAAGTGATCACAGAAGAGGAACAACAAGGAGAAGGAATCATGACCTTATTTCCCCTGTTGGAAGAGCTGAAGCTTCAAGC
The DNA here is from genome assembly GCF_000226075.1 of Solanum tuberosum. Lineage (NCBI taxonomy): Eukaryota > Viridiplantae > Streptophyta > Magnoliopsida > Solanales > Solanaceae > Solanum > Solanum tuberosum. Next base: position 1,345,248 of record NW_006238986.1, on the reverse strand, counting down.
ACTGCCTAAGTTGGGGCATTTCTTTCTGACAGAGCATGCTCTTAAATTTCCATTTCTTGAGAGATTGACGATTTATCACTGCCCTGAAATAAAGACGTTTGTCCAACAGAGATCTGTGAGTACACCAAGCCTCGAAAGTGTGAACAGTGATGACGATGTGAAAGTAGATGATCTCAATAAAGCCATGTTTAATTCTAAGGTTTGTCTTGTGCCTCTAGCTGTATAACTAATTACTATATATATATATATATATATATATATATTTGTGCCATACGTTAATACACCCCTGGTCTACTGCTATCTTTCCATTTTAACTAGCAAATAATGGTAGTAATATTAATCTTTTCAGATAGCTATAGCAAATAAAAGTTTTTTTTATCACCCCTTCCCTTCCAACCCCTTTTCACAAAAAAAATAAAATAAAATTGTTTTCAGAAAAACTTCAGATTTTTTTCTTCCCTCACACCCCTACCCCAACCACCTTCACCCCAAAAAAATATTAATGCCTTTTTTCTTTCTTTTACGAATGAGCCTCTTTTACTCATTCTACCCATTTAAATACCCACTTTTAAATGGGTAATATGATTTTTCCTCATTGTTTACCTATTTTAAATAAGTTGAGTACCCAACACCTTTAAAATGGGTAAATTTGAATAGGTACCCATATAAATTATCCATTTTGCCACCCCTAGGCGAAATTGCAATATTGTAACCAGGGGCGGAGCTACGTGGAACCGAGGGGGGTCACCCGACCCCCCTCGGGGAAAAATTACACTGTATATGTAAGGTCAAATTCTGGTTTTATGGGTATATTAATTAAAATGAACCCCCTCAACACTAAAGAGAAGGATAGCGGAATGGTCAAGGAGTTCAAGTTCCGCCTGAAAGGGCTGAGTTCGAATCTCATCAGGCGCAATAGCTTTTTTCATGTTTTTTTTATGCTTTAAAAGGGCTGAGAAGTTTTGGGCCTAGATTCCCAAACAAATGAAAAGGCCTCATTGGTTCAATGTGAAGCTTTATCCTTTTTATTTTTCATTATTTTCTTTTTATGCTATTTTTTTTCTTTCAATTTGTCTTCGTTTAAATTTATTAGCCACATTCTTTGTAAATTTTTCTTTTAGATTCTTCTTATTTATATTTTTCATTTTGTTTCTACATAGTTCTCTTTTATGTGTACTAAGTTGAAGAAACGATAAATTTTTATTAAATTTTAAATTGAGTTAGAAAAAATATTTATATATAATAAAGTAAATTAAATTTAACCGAACGAAGAAATATTAAAATCGTGAATAATTTTTTAAACAAAATCTATTTAATTTAATTTTTTTTCTTTAATTTCATTGTATTGTTTTTCAATTTTATTCTAAGGAGATGAAAATTATACTAATCTTATTTGATTTATTGATCATTTGTTTTTTTACAAATGACTAACCTAGTAAATTGAATTAATTGAACTAAAAAAAAAGATGATGTCATTTATTTATTTTCTAAATATGTCAATTTTTACCCCTTTAAAAAATCTTGGTGATTTTTATAGTAACA
>NW_006238986.1:1326073-1342505 GCF_000226075.1 Solanum tuberosum | reverse complement strand
CGACCTATGTACACCCCTACTTCTAAGTCATCAAGAATCGTGGTTGAGTTCAAAGGTTAGTTTTTTCTTGATTTTATTTTGTTAGCTTTTCGAAGAAAGGAGCAATTTAGCTTTTGATAATGGAGGTTTTTTTTTTCCAAACATGAAGAACAATAATAAAGAAGAAGAAAATTTAGTTAATATTTATTTTTCCAAGTTTATTTTAACACATGACCAATTTTTATTGGTCAGTGTTGTCTAAAAGCTGCACCCACGCGCCTAACATAGGTGAAATCACGGACTCAGCCACGTAGGCCGAAAAGTGCTAAATAATTAACTAAAAAATAAGTTCGGGGGGGTAATAGGACCTTAGTAAAGGTTAGGTGTGTCTCAGGGATTTTGGGCATAGGCTGGGGGGGTACTTATGCATTTTCCCAAGAAAAAAAGAGCACAAGAATTTGAAAAAAAAAACTCGATGGAGCAGGGTAAAAAGTAAGAAGAACCTAAACGCGGCATAACAAGACAAGTTAAATTTAGCGAGTTAAGATTAATATTTTTCTTTCCCATCTCATGTATTTATTACTTTATACTTCGAACCCCCTTAGCGAACATCCTGGCTCCGCCACTGATTGTAACCCACGGGTTCACATGAACCAATAGCTTTTGCCTAGAGACTTTAATTTGTATTATTAATATCTAGAGATACCTTGATTATGAACCTGGTTGTTATTGGTTATTAACCTGAGGTCTTTAGAGGTATCTATACATTTCAAACTATCTTCTAGTCGTACTGTTTCTTTGTCTATCATTAGATACAAGTTTTCACCTATTTTTTTATATCGTCTTCCTAAGTTGGAAAATATTATTTTTATTTTTAATCCATCTTGATTTTCATAAGTTTTTTCATCTATAGCAAATTCTTCTTTATTCATAATAGATTATGCTTTAGTTTATACTCTATCTGCTGTACTTGTAGTTGTAATTTAAATATTATTTTTCTTTGGCTTAATATTGATTTTTGACATACTCCTGCATATATGTTAGAATTAAGTCTTTCTTGTCTATGTTTTAGTTCATTACGTTTTTCTATAACTGTTCTTATTAATTCATACTTATGTTGTTCTTTTTTACTATTCATAGCTCTGATACCAATTTTGTGTGTGTGGGGAGGGGGGGTGCATTTTATATTTTTATGAATTAATTTTGTCATAGTATATTTTTTCTAAGGGGATTAACCTTATAATTTCTTTTATGTTTTCTAGTATATATTCTATATACTGTATGTCATGAGTTTGTTGAAACATTTCTATATTTTCTTTTATCAGGTTTCCTAATAAGGTGATATCTATTATAGTTCTTTGCCAATACTGAAGGTATTCTTGATTTATCATTAGTCTGAGTATTGTATTTCTATATCGCTTAGATTATATTCTTCTATTTCATCTATTTCATGCCATATTTGGTTCATTATTTCTTCTTCTTTGAAATCAAATATCTTTTCCCATATTATTCTTCTTAGCTCGATAATCTTTATATCCTTAAGTATATACAAAATTAGTGTCTTATATGTTAATATCATTTCATCATGTAAGTAAGTAGACATATCAATGTTTTATCAATAATTCCCTTATATCATGGCTTAATGAATATTATTCATATTAGATTACTATAAACTAGATTATTTTCAACCATGTTTTCCTGTCACTATTAACATGGTACTTTCAAAGGTACTTTCTTCCTAACAACGCCTCGACTTTGTTTACTACCCTCACGACTTCCTTTGCCTATGGTTTCAACTTTAGGATGGCATAGTCTGGAAGATTTTCCTTTTTTCCTCATGTTAACAAACTAGAAAACATGCTGCAAATAATTCTAGTATATAACAACTCATATAAACTTATTCAATCATGTCATGATATTTAGGAATTAACAGATTTAGCTATGCATAATCATAAATGGATGTACCTGTACAATATCTGGAGTATTTTGATCCATAGCTTAGCTTAGAAACTTGAATTTTTATTGATTATTTTTGTTTACAAAGAGGCTTGCTTTCCGTCGAGAAAGTCTTGCCTTAGATTGCCTTCTGGCTCTTCTATTTATACAAGTAGTGAAGCTTACTTTTCATCTCTAATTACTGTAGTTACTTTACATCTGTCTAATTACTATTTACTTTTCTATATACACGTTACCTACTACTACCACTTTACATAAAGCTTCTCCACTTACTTTGCTTTTATAATAGGACGATAAACTTTACTTTTCTTTTTATCTTCTTGTCAATCTTGTCTTCAATCCTGTCGGCTCTTTACTCTAGTTGGACAGCTGGAATTACATTATCTTCGCCATAGCACTTGGAGCATTGATGGTCTGGATATTTGTGTCCAATAGTTCTACAATATTTTGTCATTATCTCTGGTGAAATGAAATTTTGTCTTATTGCTCTTGTAGTTGGTTGTTGTTCTGGTTTTAATAAGCTTAGTATCCATTGACGTATTTCTTCCATATCTGCTTCTCTAGTTTCTCTGGAATTTGAGTATATCATAATCTGTTCTCTTGCATAATAGCTCTATACTGAATTACCACTCAAATAATTGGTTGTTAATTCGTTTAATATAGTAGCTATTCCAATAACTCTTTTCCTTGCATAAAATTCTGGTATTTCTATCTTTTGTATCTCTTCTTGTCACTCTATTTTTTCTGGTATTATCATTTCTCTTGTTAGTCCGATTTTTATTACTTGTATGATGGGTTTAATTTCGTCATACAATATTTCTGCTAGTGCTGAGTAAAATTTTATATAAAAAAGCGTTCCTTTAGTTATTCTCTTGTAATGCATAAATGCCTTATGTAGCTCTGGTATTGTTGATATCTCGTCTCCTGTTACGGTATATACAGTACTTAATAATCCATAGTTATAGCAAGTTCCTACTAGATTGGTGCTTGTTCCTGGTTGTGCAATCAATTTGTTATATCCTTGTAGGTTTTGGGTAATATAATCTTCATTGGGATTTTTTGTATTCTTGGATCGTGGATTTTGGTTTAGGAAAGTTTGTATTTTGTGGATATTTTCTATGTATGCTCGGGTTATATGGTTATATGTCTTTTTGTTTTGTCCTAAACTTTCTTTATAAGTGTTTAACTGAGGTGGTATGAATAATGGATCTTTTTTGGTTTAATGGTATAAATGGTTTTTCAAATATCTTATTCATATTGGTGTTAACATATCTGGCTTTACATGCAGCTACAGCTAATGGTATAAATGGTTTTTCAAATATCTTATTCATATTGGTGTTAACATATCTGGCTTTACATGCAGCTACAGCTAATGGTATAAATGGTTTTTCAAATATCTTATTCATATTGGTGTTAACATATCTGGCTTTACATGCAGCTACAGCTAATGGTATAAATGGTTTTTCAAATATCTTATTCATATTGGTGTTAACATATCTGGCTTTACATGCAGCTACAGCTAATGGTATAAATGGTTTTTCAAATATCTTATTCATATTGGTGTTAACATATCTGGCTTTACATGCAGCTACAGCTAATGGTATAAATGGTTTTTCAAATATCTTATTCATATTGGTGTTAACATATCTGGCTTTACATGCAGCTACAGCTAATGGTATAAATGGTTTTTCAAATATCTTATTCATATTGGTGTTAACATATCTGGCTTTACATGCAGCTACAGCTAATGGTATAAATGGTTTTTCAAATATCTTATTCATATTGGTGTTAACATATCTGGCTTTACATGCAGCTACAGCTAAGCTACAGCTAAGCTACAGCTAATGGTATAAATGGTTTTTCAAATATCTTATTCATATTGGTGTTAACATATCTGGCTTTACATGTAGCTACAGCTAAGCTACAGCTTATGGGTTAGCTGTAGCTTAGCTGTAGCTGAATGTAAAGCCAGATATGTTAACACCAATATGAATAAGATATTTGAAAACCCATTTATACCAAAAAACCCTTGCTATAACTATGGATTATTAAGTACTGTATATACCGTAACAGGAGACGAGATATCAACAATACCAGAGCTACATAAGGCATTTATGCATTACAAGAGAATAACTAAAGGAACGCTTTTTTATATAAAATTTTACTCAGCACTAGCAGAAATATTGTATGACGAAATTAAACCCATCATACAAGTAATAAAAATCGGACTAACAAGAGAAATGATAATACCAGAAAAAATAGAGTGACAAGAAGAGATACAAAAGATAGAAATACCAGAATTTTATGCAAGGAAAAGAGTTATTGGAATAGCTACTATATTAAACGAATTAACAACCAATTATTTGAGTGGTAATTCAGTATAGAGCTATTATGCAAGAGAACAGATTATGATATACTCAAATTCCAGAGAAACTAGAGAAGCAGATATGGAAGAAATACGTCAATGGATACTAAGCTTATTAAAACCAGAACAACAATCAACTACAAGAGCAATAAGACGAAATTTCATTTCACCAGAGATAATGACAAAATATTGTAGAACTATTGGACACAAATATCCAGACCATCAATGCTCCAAGTGCTATGGCGAAGATAATGTAATTCCAGCTGTCCAACTAGAGTAAAGAGCCGACAGGATTGAAGACAAGATTGACAAGAAGATAAAAAGAAAAGTAAAGTTTATCGTCCTATTATAAAAGCAAAGTAAGTGGAGAAGCTTTATGTAAAGTGGTAGTAGTAGGTAACGTGTATATAGAAAAGTAAATAGTAATTAGACAGATGTAAAGTAACTACAGTAATTAGAGATGAAAAGTAAGCTTCACTACTTGTATAAATAGAAGAGCCAGAAGGCAATCTAAGGCAAGACTTTCTCGACGGAAAGCAAGCCTCTTTGTAAACAAAAATAATCAATAAAAATTCAAGTTTCTAAGCTAAGCTATGGATCAAAATACTCCAGATATTGTACAGGTACATCCATTTATGATTATGCATAGCTAAATCTGTTAATTCCTAAATATCATGACATGATTGAATAAGTTTATATGAGTTGTTATATACTAGAATTATTTGCAGCATGTTTTCTAGTTTGTTAACATGAGGAAAAAAGGAAAATCTTCCAGACTATGCCATCCTAAAGTTGAAACCATAGGCAAAGGAAGCCGTGAGGGTAGTAAACAAAGTCGAGGCGCTGTTAGGAAGAAAGTACCTTTGAAAGTACCATGTTAATAGTGACAGGAAAACATGGTTGAAAATAATCTAGTTTATAGTAATCTAATATGAATAATATTCGTTAAGCCATGATTTAAGGGAATTATTGATAAAACATTACCTATACCAAATAATTTAGGTAATGTTCTTGAGTAATATCTACAATGATGTTCTATTTTTTCTTTTTATATCTATATTTTAGTACTCCTCCATAACTTATTTCACTTGCATCTGATTCTACTATATATATATAAATTCTTTATTCTCATCTGGAAAACATAATTTAGGTAATTTTTTACATAATAATTTATTTTTCGTATTTGTTCTTGGTCTTTTTTGTCAAAATAGTATTCTGTATCTTTCTTTAGTTTTTTATGCAAAGGTTTCAGGCTTTCTGCTAAATTAGGTATATATTCTCTTACTTGGTTTACTAATCCTAAAAATGATTGTAATTTCTTTTTCGTATCTATTTGTTCTTCAGAATTTATTATTTTTTGTACTATATGTGTTTGCAACATATCCCCTTGCTTGTATTTTTTCATTTTGAATTTTGTTTTTATTATATATACTAGTTTCTAGACACTTGCACGTGTGTCCCATAAAAATGTTAATAGATCCATTAGAACGATAAGAGTTCCATGAAAACATGCTTGCAATGAGTAATAATGAAGCAATTACAAATAAAACTTGAAAAGTGTGACAAGAAACACCACATGAGTGATGTAATTTAATGTTTGAAATTATTACCTTTCAAACAACCAACTGTAAATTTTTAACTTTGTTTAGTAGTTAACAAACTTTTAATAAAGTCACAAATGGCAAACTTGAACCAAATAAGAATACCGACTTAAGACAGTAAGAAATTCATAGAAATTTACATTAAAGAAGTCTAATAGAGAGAAAACACGAAAGAATAAACAACGAAGGAAAAATAACAACATGCACATCCTTCTTAAGACTTTAATCATAAAAATATAGATGAAAAAAAAGAAATACAAAATAATTACTTAATAGAAGATGTCGAGCTCTTGTCGACATCTTCCCTCTTAACCAATAAAAATACAAGAGTCTTCATCACCAAGTCAAACTAAAACATGAATCAAAATAGTACAACCATAATGTAAGTGTTTCACTACTTTAACGACATAATACATATATAAATGTGTCATTTAATTTGGATTCAACTGGTATCTATGCCCTCCAACGTTGGGTATGCACAAGTAGACACTTAAATTTGAATGAAGTTGAAAAAGTAGACACACATATCTTATGTGGCATATTACACATAGGATGTCACATAGTATGTAAATTACTGCGTAGGAAGCCACATAGGACGTGTGTGTCTACTTCTTCAAGTTTTGGATAGTTTAAGTGTCTACTTGTGCACACAAAAAATTGGAGGGCATAGATGCCAACTGAATCCAAGTTAACAGACATATCTATGTATTATACTCTACTTTAACTATAGAATCATATATTGTTAAGGTAAAAGGGTAAAAAATGCCCTTAAACTATAAGAAAGGAACAAAAATGTCCTCCGTTTGTAGTTTGGTCCAAAAATGCCCTTCCCGTCAATACTTTGGTCCAAAAATGTCATTATTGTTATTTTTGGTAAAAAATGCTCATTTTGTCAAATAAATATATTATTTATTTTCTTTTTAACACATTCTTTTTCTAATAATATTTTTAAAAAATTAACAAATGTTTATCTTACTTCAATTCAAGAAAAAAAAATTAAAATGAAAATATTTCTTATTTTATTATAATTATTTTTTATCGTAATAATAATATAAATTAATGATGGATATACTATGATTTTATACATATAACATATATTATTTATCGAAAGGGTACATGAAGTTATTCTATTTTAATTGATAAGATGAGATTAAGAAGAATAAAAAATATTCCTTGCATTTTTATTTGTTAAAGTGATTTTAAAAGAAAGAAAACAAAAACATGGTTCTTTAATAATATTTTAATTAGGAAGAAAATGTGTTTAAAAAAATAAAATAATATACTTATTCGGAAAAGGGTATTTTTGACCCTTTTAGTAATTATAGGGCCGTTTTTGGACCAAAGTATTGACTACAAGAGTATTTTTGAACCAAAGTATTGATGGTAAGGGCATTTTTGAGCCAAACTATAAACGGAGGGCATTTTTGTTCCTTTCACATAGTTTAAGGGCATTTTTTTACCCTTCTCCCTATTATTAAAAGTGAGAAGCTCCAAAGTGCAAAGTTGGATTACTATTTTGCCCCTATACTAAATAAAATAATTAATCTAAATATGTAATTAAATACTCTAGTAACATTTGAATTACATAATAGAGGAGCAAAATGAGAAGTTCAGCAGTCCTATTCAATTACTATGTGTGAAACAACGAAATATTATATATTTTTTTAAAGATTATTATACTCAATTGTTTTGTTTCTTTTGATGGTAATGGATGAACACTAATAAAGTTTCAATTAATATAGAAGTTGAAACGTATTTGGCTAATTATGAGAAGTTGAAAGGAATCAAATCAAGTAATTGAGGAATATCAAAGAGCTTTTACCATCAAATCTTCAAGATCACTATATAAACATACTCAATATTAGTCATTCAGCATAAGCTTCTGTTATTAAGCGGGTACAAAAGTGTCTTCTAATTTTCAGGTACAATCTTATTAAGTCTAGATTTTTTTGTTTGATTTGCTAACTTCATTTGAATGATAATTTTCTAATTTTTTTAATAGGTACAATAAATAGCTTGAAAGGTATAATCACACATAAAAAAAATGAATGTTGTACGCATATGGTTTGATGCTGAATGATGATCAACTATCTTTGATCCTAAGCATTGCAGTTGAAACTATTTTATAATCATATATTAGAAGTGTTCCGAAAAACTAAACATGATAGTTAACTGCTATGATAGTTCCTGTAGAAAAGAAACTATGCTTTATAAATTTTATACTATTAATAATATATTGAAATTGCAGTTGTTTGCTAGCAAAATATATCACATTTTCTTAAACAAATGTAGCAACTCCAAGTCTTCTCTAGCAGTGATGGATAGTAGTTGTAAGCCTATAATGTAAGTCTGGGTATATCTGAAAGTTTATAAGGAAGTAGTTGTATTTGTAACGAAACACACATTAAGAATACAAGAAGACTTTAAGTAACGTCACATTTGCTCTTTTTAATTCTTTAACTTGCAGTGCTTTTCCTGGAATATTTTGCAAATGTTGATATCTAATCACCTTTTGATTGACCAGAATATTATGTATTTTTTAGTTGTTGATGACTGTTGTGAACCAAACTAACTCCGTAAGGGCCTACGTGCTATTCAAAAGTTTTATTTGGGGATCCAGGCCCAATTAGTATCTCTATTAAAAAGGACTAGAAGTTAGAAGAAGGGGCAGGCTATTTTATGTGAAGTTGACTATCTTCTCATCCTTTATCTTCTTCTGTATCTCATCTCTTTCTTCTTCTCTTAACTGTTCTTCCTTAGCAGATGTTATTTTCTTGTAAATTCCAGTTAGCAATTGCAATACTACAAAAGTTTCCTTGGTTATTATTGAGTTTATTACATTGGTGCTTTCATCCAGAGGTCTTCAATGGAGGACCAAAAATTGCGAACTCCTTATGATTCGATTGACCCCAGGAAGGATTCGTGGTCCAAGGAGATGTCTGAAATTCGTTCAATATTACAGGGGTTCGTTGGAAAAATTGCAACTGCTAGGCCCCAAAACAAAGTTTCGATAAATGAGAATAGAGATCTGTCTTCGGCACCACCGATGTTTCGTCAAAAATACACATCCATAAACTTTGGACGGTTTTGTGGTGATAATCCAGAGGCATGGATTTTACAAGATGAACACTACTTTGAATTCTATGAAATCGCTGAAAAGTTTAAGTTATCTCTCGCCTCATGGTATCTCGATGGGGAAGCATTGGAGTGGTATCTATGGCTTTTTCAGAACAAGCAGTTGGCAGATTGGAAACACTTTACTGCAAAGGTAATGATTCGATTTCGTAAACAGCATCTTGAACCACAAAGATGTTACTTGCTCAATAATCAGCAGGTAACCTCCGTGATTGACTACCAAAGTTGTTTTGAGGAGGTGTCATCGAGATATGGTGACTTTAATGTACTCGCTTCGGATATTACATATGCTTCTCCACAAGGGAAAGACATAATCAACTCACCTTTGCCGCAATGCTGTGACGAGCAATCTGAAGGCAACAACAAAACCAATGCGCCCAAGGTGTTTGATGACTTATCTGAAAGACCCACAGACGCAAATTCCATTGATATATCCTGTAAGCTTAGTCAACTTGAAGTTGAGGATCCCCACAAGGTGTGTAAGTTGACAATAGGAGATACTACTGAGGCATATTTTCCTAATGATCTGGCATATTCTGTCTCTCCTACTGCTGAGGCAACTGATTGTGAAAATGATGCTAAAAGTGAAGACAAGAATGAGGAAGAAGAAATTGTTACCATCAGAGATGGAAAAGTTTACCCTCAACATGGACTCGGGCTTGCTCAATGCTGGAAGAAGATGTCTTCAATTCCTTCAACTTGCATTTATCCCAACCTTATAACTAGAGGTATAACCAGTAGACTTGGCCATGATGTGATTCTTTTGATTTTGAATCTTTTTCCACCTGATCAATTTGGCTTAGAGTTTCCATTTGATCCTGGCTCTAGTTTACTTACTATGTATAATTTGGTATTTTGTGTTGCCTCGAGTGACTTGGATCATGAGAAGTTTATTATATCAACCTTGAGAAATTCTTGCAACTGGGTAGATACTGGGCAGGGGAGAAATATTTTTGATTTCTTATTGTCTGAATCGAGAGAGAATGTTATGGAGGAGAAAGCATGGAGAATGCTTCTAGAATTTGTTGAAAGTTACTCCAAGCAGTCACCAAATATTCCGGTCAATAGAGTTGTTAAACTCTTGTGTGCTATGTTTGGTCGAATTCATACATCAAGGACTGTTTCGCAACATATTCACTTTAATCCTGGTCAGTTTCTTGATTGTGGTGCATTTCCTTTTGACAGTGTGTTATATCATTTCGTGGTCTCTCTTTGCGTACAAAATTTTCAACCTCGGCTGCCACGACCACTTCCAAAGCCACCTTTCTCAGTTTTCCTATTGAATTCCCTAGCTCAAACTGGGAAATCTGTTGAAATAGAACCGAAATTTGACTTTGATGGGCTTGTCATAATTGGTGGGGTTGATTCCAAGACAAATGCTCATCTATACGCTGAAAATTTAAATAGTAAAATGCAGCCTGCGACTGATGTACTTGCTGTCATATTACAGGAGTGGAATGTATTAAAGTTACGAAATAGATATAAGGTGACGCTTCAAGTTGTGCACCTTACTGGTTACACATTTTGTGGTGTCATTGAGAGGGTAGATTTGGTTGTGCTCCATAGATTACATTATGGCTTAATTGCAATGGAGAGACGTGGGGGAGAAGGAGCTTCTAAAATTGTTCGTCGGTATTTGAAGGTGGACAATTCTAGCTTTGACGGGTTGGAGTATGTTAATAAGTATCATTTGCATCATATATCAATTGATAGAAAAGGAATTGATGTTGAAAAAGAATGGAGCGAGGACATCGCAGAATTTGTTTGCTATATCAATGAGTTTTTGTTAGTTAATATGTCACATGTTCCTCGTGTTGCTGCCAATTTGCCATGCCTCCAAGTCTTCTCTAGCAGTGATGGATAGTAGTTGTAAGCCTATAATGTAAGTCTGGGTATATCTGAAAGTTTATAAGGAAGTAGTTGTATTTGTAACGAAACACACATTAAGAATACAAGAAGACTTTAAGTAACGTCACATTTGCTCTTTTTAATTCTTTAACTTGCAGTGCTTTTCCTGGAATATTTTGCAAATGTTGATATCTAATCACCTTTTGATTGACCAGAATATTATGTATTTTTTAGTTGTTGATGACTGTTGTGAACCAAACTAACTCCGTAAGGGCCTACGTGCTATTCAAGAGTTTTATTTGGGGATCCAGGCCCAATTAGTATCTCTATTAAAAAGGACTAGAAGTTAGAAGAAGGGGCAGGCTATTTTATGTGAAGTTGACTATCTTCTCATCCTTTATCTTCTTCTGTATCTCATCTCTTTCTTCTTCTCTTAACTGTTCTTCCTTAGCAGATGTTATTTTCTTGTAAATTCCAGTTAGCAATTGCAATACTACAAAAGTTTCCTTGGTTATTATTGAGTTTATTACAATGACTGTATGTACATTTAATTGCTTATAGACGGATAAGCTTTTGAGACTTATCTATTGTGCAATAGATCGAAAATACTGAGAGAACACTTGTAAAAAACATCATGTCCTCCTAATAGTTTATTATAGAGCAACTTTCACTTGTAGCAAACATAATAATCATATTTGTATGTTATAGTTATAGTTTGCATAATTGCGCTCTATAGCAAATTTTATGTTTGCTATGGAGCCTTTGATTTGTATAATTCGCTAGATACATCAAATTTTATACAAATTATTCAGTTTTGTATAAATTCATTTATACATTGTAATTTATATAATAATATTTGTATTTGTATAATTACAAGTGTATATGAAGAAAATATATGTATTTGTATTTGTATATACAATTTTCTCTCGATTTATACAAACACAAACACATTTTTATATATTTTATACCGAAATGTATAAAATGACTTAATTGTATACCGAAAATGGCTAATTGTATACCGAATCAGATTAACAAAAAAATGGGATGTTTGCTGTGAATTACAAATAAAATAAACTATGGCTATAGCATTTAATTTGAATTAATAGTTTGCTATTTCATACAATTTTTACTTTTTAATTTATTTTTTTATAAATTTTCATACGGGATACTCGTGCAACACACGTGCCCGGAGACTAGTGAAATGATAAGCTTGGGGAGGGGTTTCATGAAACAAAAAAAATGAACTTATATAGAAAAATATGGAAGAATACCAAAAGAATTCTTAAAGTTTTAAATTAAATAGTAAGAATGAGAGTTATGGATACTAATATTAGCAATATAAAAAGAAGGCATAATATATACATAAATATGCCCTTTAACTTGGCCTCAACTCACATTTATGCCCTTCAAATTTAGGTGTGCATAAGAAAACACTTAAACTTGTATAAAGTTGACCAAATAGACGCACATGTCCTACGTGACATCCTACTTAATAATTTGTGTCCTACGTATATTATGTCATGTAGGAATCATGTATTCTACGTGGTGTCCTATGTGTATTATCCTAGGAAAGTAGGATAGTGATATGTATTAAGAGAATTAAATTTATGTGCAACTGTTCAAGTATATATATTTATGATAGAAGAAAAAAATTGTTTCCTTTTCTTTTTTTAAAAGATTCGTACAACGTACACTCTACAAGTTCAATCTAACAATGATAATTCAACGTTGTACTTTGGAGCTTTCCACTTAAGTTATAGGAGTAATATATAATATGTGCATTTATTCTCTCATGTCATTTTATGTTCTATGTTGTTTTAAAAGAATGCTTTTTAAAATACTTGTTTTATTTGAGTAATTTGACCTTAGATGTTTAAGCACTTTTGGCTTCTCAGTGTTGGGTGTTAATAGGCAACAAAGTTTGATACTTGGAAGTTTGCAGGTTTCTTGTCCCAACTTGAAATGGCAATATATCGGTGGGGCTAACAACATAAGTGATCTCTGCTCTCACCAACTTCCAACTGACTACTTGAGCAAACTTGAAATATTGGAAGTACATGATTGCGGAAAATTGAGAAACTTGATGTCTCCATCAGTGGCTAAAGGTCTTTTGAATCTCCGGGAACTAGATATTGGAAACTGCCAATCAATGGAAGAAGTGATCACAGAAGGAGAAGGAGTCATGACCTTGTTTCCCCTGTTGGAAAAGCTGAACCTTACAGAACTGCCTAAGCTGGGGCATTTCTTTCTGACGGAGAATGCTCTTAAATTCTCCAACATGGAATATCTGTGAGTCTTGAAAGTGATGATGAGGTGAAAGTAATGTTCAATTCTAAGGTTTGTCTTTATAACTAATTACTGTTCTCTTTCCGTTTTAACTAGTAAATAGTACTATAGTTATTTCTGTTCTACTTCCTGTTACCTTGACGTGAGATGATATATGGTTCATTTTTTTATTTTTAATTGAAACTATATTTAGTTTTAATCCTTTCAACATTTGCAGGTTTTTTGTCCCAACTTGGAAGAGCTACGTCTCGATGGCTCAAAGCATAAGTGATCTATGTTCTTACCAACTTCCAACTCCTTATTTCAGCAAACTTGTCGCATTAAAAGTAGATAATTGCAGTAAATTGAGATACTTGATGTCTCAATCAGTGGCTATAGGTCTTCTGAATCTACGGAGACTAGAGATTGAAAACTGCCATTCAATGGAAGAAGTGATCACAGAAGAGGAACAACAAGGAGAAGGAATCATGACCTTATTTCCCCTGTTGGAAGAGCTGAAGCTTCAAGCACTGCCTAAGTTGGGGCATTTCTTTCTGACAGAGCATGCTCTTAAATTTCCATTTCTTGAGAGATTGACGATTTATCACTGCCCTGAAATGAAGACGTTTGTCCTACAGATATATGTTAGATGATCTCAATAAAGCCATGTTTAATTCTAAGGTTTGTCTTGTGCCTCTAGCTGTATAACTAATTACTCTATATATATATATTTGTGTCATACGTTAATACACCTCTGGTCTACTGCTATCTTTCCATTTTAACTAGCAAATAATGATAAAGTATTAATCTTTTCACATATCTATAGCAAATAAAAGTTTTTTTTATCACCCCCCTCCTTCCAGCCCCTTTTCACAAAAAAAAAAAAAAAAATTGTTTCCAGAAAAACTTTAGATTTTTTTTCTTCCCTCACACCCCTACCCCAACCACCTTCACCCCAAAAAAGCATTAACGCCTTTTTTCTTTCTTTTACGAATGAACCTCTTTTACTCATTCTACCCATTTAAAGACTCACTTTTAAATGAGTAATATGATTTTTACTCATTGTTTACCAATTTTAAATGAGTTGAGTACCCAACGCCTTTAAAATGGGTAAATCTGAATAGGTACCCATATAAATTATCCATTTTGCCACCCCTAGGCGAAATTGCAATATTGTAACCTAAGGGTTCACATGAACCCAAAAGCTTTTTGCCTAGAGACTTTAATTTGTATTATTAATATGTAGAGATACCTTGATTACGAACGTGATTGTTATTGGATATTAACCTGAGGTTTTTAGAGATATCTATACATTTCAAATTCAGAATGTGCATCTCATCCTAAATACTTTATATTTTGCGCCTCAATAGGATTGATAAGGTAAGACATATCCCCTTGCTTGTACTTTTTACATTTTGAATTTTGTTTTTATTATATATACTAGTTTCTGGACACTTGCACGTGTGTCCCATAAAAATGTTAATAGATCCATTAGAACGATAAGAGTTCTATGAAAACATGCTTGCAATGAGTAATAATGAAGCAATTACAAATAAAACTTGAAAAGTGTGACAAGAAACACCACATGAGTGACGTAATTTAATGTTTGAAATTATCACCTTTCAAACAACCAACTGTAAATTTTTAACTTTGTTTAGTAGTTAACAAACTTCTAATAAAGTCACAAATGGCAAAATTGAACCAAATAAGAATACAGACTTAAGACAATAAGAAATTCATAGAAATTTACATTAAAGAAGTTTAATAGAGAGAAAACACGAAAGAATACACAACGAAAGAAAAAACATACAACAGGCACATCCTTCTTAAGACTTTAATCATATGAAAAAAAGAAATACAAAATAATTACTTAATAGAAGATGTCGAGCTCTTGTCGACATCTTCCCTCTTAACCAATCAAAATTCAAGAGCCTTCTTCATCAAGTCAAACTAAAACATGAATCAAAAGAGCAACAATAATGTAAGTGCTTCACTACTTTAACGACATAATACATAAATGTGCCATATAATTTTGATTCAACTGGTATATATCTATGCCCTCCAACGTTGGGCATGCACAAGTAGACACTTAAATTTGAATGAAGTTGAACAAGTAGACACACGCAATTTATGTGGCTTAATACACGTAGGATGACACATAGTATGTAAATTACTGCATAGGAAGCTATTGGAACATCACGAGTCAGTTTAGTTATTTAGTTGTATTAAGTTTGAGCAGTTCTTATCCCTGTTTATTTAGGATTAAGTTTCAGCAGTTATTGTCTAGTTAGGTTTTATTACTTCAGTTCGTTTAGGAGTTTTTCCACTGTAATTCTATTTAAGAAACTTTCTGTCTTCATTAATAAACCATCGTCTTTTAACTTATACCCAGTCTTTAAATGGTATCAGGGCTCTTCACTCTCCAACGAGAACGATCCAATATTTTTCCTTCCTTCTCCTCACAAAATCAGCAACAATGACCAATCCCAATGGGAACAACAATGGCAACAATCCAACAGTTGCTAATAACACAATGGGTAGTAACATAATCATTCAGTTCAATCCTGCATCCCAATTGTCACGCCCCGAGCCTACACCCTGGGCGGGACCGGGACTCGGAGACCATTGCTGGCCCCAAGCAAACCCTTGGATTGGCTTTCTTAACTCAGCGGAAACTTAACTCAACAGCATAACTCATAGCAATGAAAGGTTATAACACAAACAACTGATAAAATTTGGCCAACAAGGCAACTCGAGTCTCAAAATAGAATAGTTATATATATATATATATATACATACATAGATGAGAAACTCAATACTAATTGACTGACTGTCTATGAAGCCTCTACAATACTGAGATGGATGTTGGGACAGACCCCGCAACCTCCTAATTAAACTAAACCTAAGAGAACAAAACAACTGAGTCCTCCAGAAATCAAGGAGGCTCACCACTAACTCTGGAGTGCTCAGCTGGATCAACGGTGTGCTGAATGCTGACCCTAGGTACCTGTGTCTGCATCATAAAAAGATGCAGGCCAACTGGCATCAGTACATGGAATGTATGAGTATGCGAGCTGGAAAGCTGAACCACAACTTAAGCTTGAAAGGAGTACAAGAGAACACTTACCTTAGCTCTATACGACTCATGAATAACTGAACTCAATATATAAGGCAATAAGACACATGCAATATATAAAGCTTGTAAAACAGTGAAAACAACTTAGCTCGCAAATAATAAAACAATAACAACTCAACTTTACTTATATGAAAGTAATATAACTTT
>NW_006238986.1:1315447-1325727 GCF_000226075.1 Solanum tuberosum | reverse complement strand
TTTGAGAAATGAACTCAACTTTAAACTCTTGACTTAACTTGAAACTCGAGACTCTTTACTTGACTTGAAACTTGAGACTCTTTACTTGACTTGAAACTCTATACTATTTGCTTGACTTGACTCTAACTTCACTTTGACTTGATACTAACTCGCCTTGAATTGGATTATGGATTCAAGGTATATGATCACACGTTTTTGGATGAGTTCTTGACATTTAGACGTACCTTGGAGTGTTGGAAACAACTATGGAACCTAGGTACAATACCAAGGGACATGCATGAAAGAGTGGGGAATGAAAGGGAAAACTTGGCGTCCTTGGCGCTCTGCAAGGCGTGGAGCGCCAGCCCTCAAACTTTAGAGGGCCTGGTGAGGCGCTCTGCATGGCGCGGCACCCCAAGGGGAGAAGTTCAGAGCACTTCTTGGGGCGCGACGCGCCACCCCTTTTTCCCGAAAACTCGACTCTTCTCCTTCTTTTCTCCAACTCTAAACCTTCTAAACTTCAATGGTTCCAGCCCCAAACACTTAGAATCATAAACCCCTCAACATACAATAGATTTCAACTCAAAAACACATCCGGAAACATGCCCAAATCAACAAGGGACTTCAACAACACAAACAATAATATCAACAACATAACCCACAACTTCAACAACACAACCAATCTTTTCTCAATAATAAAATGAGTGTGGCGTGTGGGGGAAAGAACCAACCCAACACTTTGAACTCACATACCTAGTAGGGATCACCCCCGACGATATCCACGACGATCTTTGACGGAACCTTGTTTGATCTTCTCTTTCTTCTCTTCACTCTCAAACCCTTACTCTCATTCTTTAAAATGGAACAAACTGATCTAAAAATCAGTCTAACACAACAATATAACCAAAGGAATTGGTTAGGGAAAAGACCAATATGCCCTTAAAATTTCCGGACGGATTTCCCTGCCAACTGCCCAACTTCCAAAGGGCATAACTCATTCATACGAACTCGAAATCGAGCAAACTCGGTGGCGTTGGAAAGATCATTCCACGAGCTTCGCAAACATGACCGACACTAATCCTAATTCATCCTGAGCTAGGAGTTATGACTGCTCAAAGATGGCCCAAAAACTATCGTTTTCCCACACTTATCCAATTTTCCAGATTTTTTTGAATTCCTCCAAAAATGACTATTTCCGATTTTAAGCCTCTTCATAGTTATATCAACTTACCGGATGTTACACCAACTACCCATTAAACTAAGCGGTGGTCGCAACTTCGCCACTTGGAAAGCCTAATTCTCCATGCTTATGTATGGCTACAACCTCTTTGGCCATCTCGATAGGACCACTCCGGGCCCCAATCGCACGATTGCCCTCAGTACGAACATACCTCCTAATCCTGCCTTCTTACCTTTGGTCCGCCAAGACAAATTCATTCAAAATGCCTTTATGGCTTCTATCGAACCCACCATTGCTTCTACTGTTGCTACCACTAACTCGGCTAAATCAGCTTAGGATGCTCTGCATACCACTTACGCGAACAAGTCTCAAACTAGGGTCTTCAGTTTGCGTGATCATCTTTCCTGTGTGACTAAGGACTCTCACTCCATCAATGAATATCTTCACAATATTTGGTACCTTTCAGACGAATTAGCCACTCCTGGTGCTCTTGTGTCCAATCCTGAACTCATAGTCAAAATACTAAGTGGTCTGGGGCCTGAGTTTCGAGAGATGTCTGCTGTCATTCGTGCATGTGATACGACTATCTCCTATGAGGAATTGTTTGAAAAACTACTAGACTATGAACTCTTCCTTCGCCACGAGGATGCTAAGAAGTTGTCCAGTCCTATCACTACTGCAGTTGCCACTCCCACCAAAAACAACACCAATAATCGCAACAATTGTAGGCAGACAACCAATTCTCAACAATGGCGTCAGAACTCACAGCCAAATACTCCATCACAATAGCAGTCTAACTCAAATCCAAACGACGTTACTCGTTGTCAACTATGTAACAGGATAGGCCACACCGCCAATGTTTGCC
This sequence comes from Solanum tuberosum, assembly GCF_000226075.1. Taxonomy (NCBI): domain Eukaryota; kingdom Viridiplantae; phylum Streptophyta; class Magnoliopsida; order Solanales; family Solanaceae; genus Solanum; species Solanum tuberosum. The sequence goes on along the minus strand of NW_006238986.1, from coordinate 1,323,703 downwards.
GCTCGAAGTCTCACAATCATTTTGAAGCCAAAGCCAACTATGCATATGGGTTTACTGCTGCCACCAACCCCTGGATAGTGACTCGGGAGCCACCCATCCCATTACCATAAAGCCACACAACCTATAGCCGTACCACGGTAACGAGGATGTCTCCATGGGTGATGGTAGTAAAATTCCTATTTCTCACACTGGTTCTATTTAATTAAATGCATCAAATAATGTTTTTAAACTGACCCACACTCTTTGTGTTCCTTCCATTAAACGTAAGTTTCTCTCTGTTTCTAAATTTTGTCAAGACAATCTAAAGTCGATTGAATTTTTTCCTTTTGACTTTGTTGTGAAGGATTTGAAAGTGCGGAAACCGTTGGTGCACGGCCGGAAAAAAAATGGACTGTATGAGTGGCCCGTCCCACCTGCCCAAGCTCATATGACCACTACATCCATTCCTCTCACTACTTGACATCAACGTCTTGGTCATCCTCACTCTAGAGTTCTGAGGTTTATTTTGAATAAGTTCTTGGTACTGTTTCATGAGCGAGACAAACCTTTTCATTGTAATTCTTGTTTATCTAATAAAGCCCATCGACATCCTTTTTCCTAACTATCACTGCGTAGCTCTAAACCTCTTCAAATTATTTTTAGTGATTTATGGGGGCCATCACCGATTTTATCTCTTGATAAGAAGCTATATTATTGTATTTTTGTCGACCAATATACGAAATATACTTGGCTCTATACATTAACAAAAAAAGTGAAGTTAAAGAGATCTTTCGAAAATTCCATCCTCTGATGGAAAAACATTTTGACACCAAATTTTTATCACTTTACACTCATGGCGGAGGAGAGTATAAAAGTCTTGACTCCTATCTTTCACTTCACGGCATTGAACACCTTTCCACCCCACCTTATACGCCTCAATGAGTTGCACTTGCAGAACGATGAAATCGCCATATCATTGAAACTGCAAGAACACTCTTACATGAGGCGTCCCTTCCACCCCAATTTTGGACTTTCACATGTCACCACAGTGTCTACCTCATCAACCGTCTGCCCACCTCCCACCTAGATAATAAATCCCCATTCCAAAAATTACTTGAAAAATCTCCTGATTATAGTTCTCTACGTACTTTTGGTTGTTTATGCTATCAATGGCTTAAACCATACTCCAAAAAAAAACTTGAACCAAAATCTACCCCGTGTGTCTATCTCGGATTCTCCTTGTCTCATCATTGTCATCAATGTTTTGACCCAATCTCTGCAAATGTGTATTTATCCTGAGATGTGCGATTTGTTGAGAATAATTTTCCATTTAAAACTCTGTTCTCCAACCTTGCCAGTAAATCGACTCCCCTAGAATTGGAACCAACTACAATTTCCAATTCTTCCGACCCTACATCTAAACTTCCCTCAAGTACTGATTTGCCTCCTCCATTAGAAATAAAAGAACGCAAAATAGATTCCCCATCAACGTGTGCTTCTTCTCCAGCCAAGTCCCAGGACAACTCAAACTCATAGTCCTCATCCGATAATGCATCAGTGGCAGAATCAGTTTCACCTCTCGCAACTTCTCCTTCTCCAGGTATGTTTTTATCTCCCTCACCTTCTATGATTCCCACTTCCCAGAATCCCCCGTCTCAACCTACTACCCAATGTCTACCACCACCACGTCACACCAGTTTGCCTCATTTACTTGTTTATCAATGCTCAAATACCAACCCATCAATACCCCTGGCTCCTCATCCGTCCTATCCTATCCCTAAGTTGGAGCTCGCTCCTTCACCGCCTCATTGTCCATGTCCTTCTACCCGTGTTGTCACTCGATCCCAAAACAACATCACCAAACCCAAAAGAATTTTTGATTACCTAGCCAATTTGAACCCCACCTTCACACCCACAACTTTCAAACAAGCACAAAAATATCTCGAGTGGCGTAACACAATGTTATAGGATCTTGATGCTTTAATACAGAACCAGACTTAGGAACTTGTTCCTCCTGACCCAACAAAAAATATTGTATCTTGTAAGTGGCTTTTCAGGATAAAAAGGAATGTAAATGGGACCATCGACAGATACAAAACGCTCCTAGTTGCAAAAGGCTTCACCCAAAGGCCGGGCATTGATTTTCATGCCACATTCAGCCCAGTCGTCAAGTCAACCACAATTCATATTGTCCTTTCTGTTGCACTTCATCATAATTATCACCTACACCAGCTTGATGTCAATAATGCTTTCCTCCAAGGCAACCTAGATGAGGAAATGTACATGGCACAACCTCTTGGGTTTACCGGTGATGATAATCCAACACATATATGTCGTCTGTGCAAGGCGATCTATGGCTTGAAACAGGCACCTCGAGAGTGGTACAATGCCCTCACGAGTTATCTCTCATCCATAGGGTTTGTTAAGTCAAAGTCAGATGCCTCGCTTCTTGTCAGACATGGTCCAGGTGACACATTATTTGTCCTTATCTATGTCGACGATATTATTGTCAATGGGAGCAACACCTTCAGTGTCAATCAGGTTATCACTTCCCTTGCTTCTCAGTTCTCTATTAATGATTTAGGTAATCGTCACTACTTTCTTGGTGTTGAAGTGCTACATAGCTCTGGTGGTTTAATTCTCACCCAGCCAAACTATGTGAACAAGATTTTAAATGATGAGCTAATGACTGACTGTAAGAGTATCAACACACCAATGAGTGCCTCTGAGTTACTCGTCTTATCTTATGGTACTCACCTGACTGATGCCACACGTTATCATCGAGTCTTGGGCAGACTTCAATACCTATCTTTCACCAGACCAGACATAGCCTATGCAGTCAACAAGCTGTCTCAATTCATGCAAGCACCATCACACCTTCACTGGAAAGTTGTGAAATGCATCCTTCGATACTTGCGTGGTACCATTCATCTCGGCCTACGGGTTACTCTCATTGATGACTTCAATCGACATATGTACTCTGATGCAGATTGGGGTGGAGACATCACTGACAGAGAGTCGACACTCTCACCAAGGCACTGCCTAAACCTACATTTGAGAATAATCTTTTCAAGTTAGGCTTAGTGACCCATAGCCTAACTTGAGGGGGCATATTGGAACATCACGAGTCAGTTTAGTTATTTAGTTGTATTAAGTTTGAGCAGTCCCTATCCCTGTTTATTTAGGATTAAGTTTCAGCAGTTATTGTCTAGTTAGGTTTTATTACTTCAGTTCGTTTAGGAGGTTTTCCATTGATTCAATTTAAGCAACTTTTTGTTTTCATTAATAAACCATCGTCTTTAATTTCAATTTGTACTCAGTCTTTACAGAAGCCACATATGACGTGTCTGTCTACTTGTTCAAGTTTTGGATAGTTTAAGTGTCCTCTTGTGCACACCTAAAATTGGAGGGTGTAGATGCCAACTGAATCCAGGTTAAAAGACATATTTATGTATTATACCCTACTTTAACTATAGAATGAAATGATAAGCTTGTGGAGGGGTTTCAAGAAACAAAAAAAATGAATTTATATAGATAAAAATAGAAGAATACCAAAAGAAATCTTAAAGTTTTAAATTAAATAGTAAGAATGAGAGTTATGGATACTAAGAATAGCAATATAAAAAGAAGGCATAATATATACATAAATATGTCCTTTAACTTGGCCTCAACTCACATTTATGACCTTCAAATTTAGGTGTGCATAAGAAAACACTTAAACTTGTATAAAGTTGAACAAATAGACGCACACATCCTACGTGACATCCTACTTAATAATTTGTGTCCTACGTATATTATGTCATGTAGGAATCATGTGTTCTACGTGGTGTCCTATGTGTATTATCCTAGGAAAGTAGGATAGTGATATGTATTAAGAGAATTAAATTTATGTGCAACTGTTCAAGTAAATATATTTATGATAGAAGAAAAAAATTGTTTCCTTTTCTTTTTTTAATAGATTCGTACAACGCATAAAAAAATTGTTCAATTTATATTTATGCTTGTTTTATTTTGAGTAATTTGACCTTAGATGTTTAAGCACTTTTGGCTTCTCAGTGTTGGGTGTTAATATGCAACAAACTTTGATACTTGAAAGTTTGCAGGTTTCTTGTCCCAACTTGAAATGGCTATATATCGGTGGGGCTAACAACATAAGTGATCTCTGCTCTCACCAACTTCCAACTGACTACTTGAGCAAACTTGAAATATTGGAAGTACATGATTGCGGAAAATTGAGAAACTTGATGTCTCCATCAGTGGCTAAAGGTCTTTTGAATCTCCGGGAACTAGATATTGGAAACTGCCAATCAATGGAAGAAGTGATCACAGAAGGAGAAGGAGTCATGACCTTGTTTCCCCTGTTGGAAAAGCTGAACCTTACAGAACTGCCTAAGCTGGGGCATTTCTTTCTGACGGAGAATGCTCTTAAATTTCCATTTCTTAAAAAAGTGGAGATATATGACTGCCCTAAAATGAAGACGTTTGTCCAACATGGAATATCTGTGAGTCTTGAAAGTGATGATGAGGTGAACGTAATGTTCAATTCTAAGGTTTGTCTTTATAACTAATTACTGCTCTCTTTCCGTTTTAACTAGTAAATAGTACTATAGTTATTTCTGTTCTACTTCCTGTTACCTTGACGTGAGATGATATATGGTTCATTTTTTTATTTTTAATTGAAACTATATTCAGTTTTAATCCCTTCAACATTTGCAGGTTTTTTGTCCCAATTTGGAAAAGCTACATATCTCAATGGCTCAAAGCATAAGTGATCTATGTTCTTATCAACTTCCAACTCCTTATTTCAGCAAACTTGTCGCATTAAAAGTAGATAATTGCAGTAAATTGAGAAACTTCAATCAGTGGCTAGAGGTCTTCTGAATCTCCGGAGCCTAGAGATTAAAGACTGCCATTCAATGGAAAAAGTGATCAGAGAAGAGGAACAACAAGGAGAAGGAATCATGACCTTATTTCCCCTGTTGGAAGAGCTGAAGCTTCAGACACTGCCTAAGCTGGGGCATTTCTTTCTGACGGAGAATGCTCTTAAATTCTCCAACATGGAATATCTGTGAGTCTTGAAGGCTGCCAATCAATGGAAGAAGTGATCACAAAAGAGGAACAAAAAGGAGAAAGAATCATGACCTTATTTCCCCTGTTGGAACATCTGACGCTTCGAAAGCTGCCAAAGCTGGGGCATTTCTTTCTGACGGAGCATGCTCTTAAATTACCATTTCTTAAAGAAGTGAATATATATGGCTGCCCTGAAATGAAGGCGTTTGTCCAATAGAAATCTGAGAGTACACCAAGTCTCGAAAGTGTGAACAGTGATGATGAGGTGAAAGTAGATGATCTCAATAAAGCCATGTTTAATTCTAAGGTTTGTCTTATACCTCTACCTGTATAACTAATTACTATATATATTTGTGTCATCCGTTAATACACCCCTGGTCTACTGCTATCTTTCCATTTTAACTATCAAATAATGATAGTAATATTAATCTTTTCAGATAGCTATAGCAAAAAAAAAGTTTTTTTTATTATCCCCCTCCTTCCAGCCCCTTTCACAAAAAAAAAAATTGTTTCCAGAAAAACTTTAGATTATTTTCTTCCCTCACACCCCTTACCCCAACCACCTTCACCCCAAAAAAATATTAACGCCATTTTCTTTCTTTTACGAATGAGCCTCTTTTACCCATTCTACCCATTTAAATACCCACTTTTAAATGGGTAATATGAGTTTTACTCATTGTTTACCTATTTTAAATGAGTTGAGTACCCAACGCCTTAAAAATGAGTAAATTTGAATAGGTACCCATATAAATTATCCATTCTGTCACCTCTAGGCGAAATTGCAATATTGTAACCCAAGGGTTCACGTGAACCCAATAACTTTGCCTAGAGACTTTAATTTGTATTATTAATATGTAGAGATACCTTGATTATGAACGTGATTGTTATTGGATATTAACCTGAGGTTTTTAGAGATTTCTATACATGTCAAATTCTGAATGTGCATCTCATCCTAAATACTTTATATTTTGCGCCTCAATAGGATTGATAAGGTAAGACATATCCCCTTGCTTGTACTTTTTCATTTTGAATTTTGTTTTTATTATATATACTAGTTTCTGGACACTTGCACGTGTGTCCCATAAAAATGTTAATTGATCCATTAGAATGATAAGAGTTCTATGAAAACATGCTTGCAATGAGTAATAATGAAGCAATTACAAATAAAACTTGAGAAGTGTGACAAGAAACACCACATGAGTGACGTAATTTAATGTTTGAAATTATTTCCTTTCAAACAACTAACTGTAAATTTTTAACTTTGTTTAGTAGTTAACAAACTTTCAATAAAGTCACAAAATGGCTAACTTGAACCAAATAAGAATACAGATTTACGACAGTAAGAAATTCATAGAAATTTACACGAAAGAATAAACAACGAAGGAAAAAATACAACATGCACATCCTTCTTAAGACTTTAATCATAAAAATATATAGATGGAAAAAAAGAAAATACAAAATAATTACTTAATAGAAGATGTCGAGCTCTTGTCGGCATCTTCCCTCTTAACCAATAAAAATTCAAGAGTCTTCATCATCAAGTCAAACTAAAACATGAATCAAAATAGTACAATAATAATGTAAGTGTTTCACTACTTTAACAACATAATACATATATAAATGTGTCATTTAATTTGGATTCAACTGGTATCTATGCCCTCCAACGTTGGGTATGCACAAGTAGACACTTAAATTTGAATGAAGTTAAAAGTAGACACACACATCTTATGTGGCATAATACACATAGGATGTCACATAGTATGTAAATTACTGCGTAGGAAGCCACATAGGATGTGTGTGTACTTGTTCAAGTTTTGAATAGTTTAAGGGTGTGTTTGGTATGAAGGAAAATGTTTTCCTGGAAAACAAGTTGAGTTTTGACTTATTTTCTCATGTTTGGTTGGTGATTAGAAAATATTTTCCGGAAAAAAAAATTTAGTATTTGATTTATGAATGAAAAATATTTTTGAGAAATATCTTTTATTTTTACTAGAGTAGAAAATAATTTTTGAAATTGAAAATCTATCTATATATAAAAGGAGAAGAAAAAATGCCTACGTGTCAGCGCTTAAAAAAAGAGAATTTAATAATTGTTAAATTAATTTAAAATACTAAAAATAAAAAGAAAAATTACAAACACTACAAAAATAAAGAAAAAATACAACAAGCAGTTTTTACAGCTTTTTTTAAAATTCAAAAATTTAAATTTATCTTAACTTTTTACTGTTTTTAAAAAGGGATAAGGGTCTGAAAAATACCCCAACTTTGGTCGAATTTACTGTTGCAATTTTAAACTTTCATGAGAACCTATTACCTCCCTAGATTATTTAATACCGTGTTTTAAACATATATATTTGCCCACGTGGACATAAAAAATAATGCAAAATTATAAATAGTAATGTGTCCACGTGGGCACATATATACCTTTAAAATACACTATTAAATAGGCCTACGTGTCAGCGCTTAAAAAAAAGAGAATTTAATAATTGTTAAATTAATTTAAAATCTAAAAATAAATAAGAAAAATTACAAACACTACAAAAATAAAGAAAAAATCAACAAGCAGTTTTTACAGCTTTTTTTAAAATTCAAATAATTTAAATTTACCTTAACTTTTTAGTGTTTTTTAAAGTTTTTAAAAGTAGTTTTTACAACTAAACGATAAACAATTTTAAAACAGTTCGAAAAAATAGGATGCATAATTCTTTTTTTGTGAAATTAATTATGTGTACTTTTTTTAGATATATAATCTTTAGAAATAAAATAAAACTACAAAAGGGGTTTTAAAATTAATGTGGTATAGTTAGATAAATGTCATCCAATTCAAAAAAAAAAAATACCACCCACGTTTGCCAAGTGCAGGAAGACATTAAATTAACACATTCTAAAACTTACTTAAATTAACAGTATAAAAGGAGAAAAAAAACATTGTCACTTTGATTATATCTCTAAATTTTTCCAATTTATTTTATTTTTAAAAAAAACGTTGTGCATCAATCATTTTAAATAAATAAATAGTAAAACTGCCCACTAACTAAAAGAAACGGTTATAAAGATATTTTTTATTTTTAAAAAAATATAACTGATTCTTTAAATTAAGTAACCAACTTACATATTATTAAATTATTATTATTTTAAAATGAAAAATTAGTAATTTTTTGTATTTGAATTTAAAGTGATTATCTAAAACTGCTCTATCCATTACCT
>NW_006238986.1:1310319-1312026 GCF_000226075.1 Solanum tuberosum | reverse complement strand
TGGATTACTATTTTGCCCCTATACTAAATTAAAATGTAATAAAATAATTAATCTAAATATAAATTAAATATCTATGAAATACTCTAGTAATATTTGAATTACATAATAGAGGAGCAAAATGAGAAGTTCAGCAGTCCTACTCAATTACTATGTGTGAAACAACGAAATATTATATTCTTTTTTAAAGATAACTCAATTGTTTTCTTTCTTTTGATGGTAATGGATGAACACTAATGAAGTTTCAATTAATATAGAAGTTGAAACGTATTTTGCTAATTATGAGAAGTCGAAAGGAATCAAATTAAGTAATTGAGGAATATCAAAGAGTTTTTACCATCAAATCTTCAAGACTACACTATATAAACATGAATCAAAATAGTACAACAATAATGTAAGTGTTTCACTACTTTAACGACATAATACATATATAAATGTGTCATTTAATTTGGATTCAAGTGGTATCTATGCCCTCCAACGTTGAGTATGCACAAGTAGACACTTAAATTTGAATGAAGTTGAAAAAGTAGACACACATATCTAACCTTACCAGTTTCAAAAAAGAAGAAGAAGTAGACACACATATCTTATGTGGCATAATACACATAGGATGTCACATAGTATGTAAATTACTACGTAGGAAGCCACATAGGGCGTGTGTGTTTACTTGTTCAAGTTTTGGATAGTGGTCTACTTGTGCACACAAAAAATTAGAGGGCATAGATGCCAACTGAATCCAAGTTAACGGACATATTTATGTATTATACTCTACTTTAACTATAGAATCATATATTATTAAGGGAAAAGGGTAAAAAATGCCCTTAAACTATAAGAAAGGAACAAAAACGTTTGTAGTTTGGTCCAAAAATTCCCTTCCCGTCAATACTTTGGTCCAAAAATGTCATTATTGTTATTTTTGGTAAAAAATGCTCATTTTTTCAAATAAATATATTATTTATTTTATTTTTAACACATTCTTTTTCTAATAATATTTTTTAAAAAATTAACAAATGTTTATCTTACTTCAATTCAGAAAAAAATTAAATGAAAATATTTCTTATTTTATTATAATTATTTTTTATCGTAAATAAAAATATAAATTAATGATGGATATACTATGATCTTATACATATGACATATATTATCTATCGGAAAGGGTACATGAAGTTATTCTATTTTAATTGATAAGATGAGATTAAGAAGAAATAAAAAATATTCCTTGCTATTTTTATTTGTTAAAGTGAATTTTAAAAGAAAGAAAACAAGAACATGGTTTTTTAATAATATTTTAATTAAGAATAAAATGTGTTTAAAAAGAAAAAATAATATACTTATTCGGAAAAGGGCATTTTTGACCCTTTTAGCAATTATAGGGCCGTTTTTGGACCAAAGTATTGACTGCAAGGGTATTTTTGAACCAAAGTATTGACGGTAAGGGCATTTTTGAGCCAAACTATAAACGGAGGGCATTTTTGTTCTTTTCACATAGTTTAAGGGCATTTTTTTCCCTTTTCCCTATTATTAAAAGTGAGAAGCTCCAAAGTGCAAAGTTGGATTACTATTTTGCCCCTATACTAAATTAAAATGTAATAAAATAATTAATTAATCTAAATATGTAATTAAATACTCTAGTAATATTTGAATTACATAATAGAGGAGCAAAATGAGAAGTTCAGCAGTCCTATTCAATTACTATGTGTGAAACAACGA
>NW_006238986.1:1310196-1310271 GCF_000226075.1 Solanum tuberosum | reverse complement strand
TTTTCTTTCTTTTGATGGTAATGGATGAACACTAATAAAGTTTCAATTAATATAGAAGTTGAAACGTATAATTTG
>NW_006238986.1:1300231-1310134 GCF_000226075.1 Solanum tuberosum | reverse complement strand
GTTTGATTTGCTAACTTCATTTGAATGATAATTTTCTAATTTTTTTAATAGGTACAATAAATAGCTTGAAAGGTATAATCACACATAAAAAAATGAATGTTGTACGCATATGGTTTGATGCTGAATGATGATCAACTCTCTTTGATCCTAAGTAGTGCTGTTGAAACTATTTTATAATCATATATTAGAAGTGTTTCGAAAAACTAAACATGATAGTTAACTGCTATGATAGTTCCTGTAGAAAAGAAACTATGCTTTATAAATTTTATACTATTAATAATATATTGAAATTGCAGTTGTTTGCTAGAAAAATATATCACATTTTCTTAAACAAATGTAGCAACTCCAAGTCTTCTCTAGCAGTGATGGATAGTAGTTGTAAGCCTATAATGTAAGTCTGGGTATATCTGAAAGTCTATAAGGAAGTAGTTGTATTTGTAACGAAACACACATTAAGAATACAATAAGACTTTAAGTAACGTCGCATTTGCCCTTTTTAATTCTTTAACTTGCGGTGCTTTTCCTGGAATATTTTGCAAATGTTGATATCTAATCACCTTTTGATTGACCAGAATATTATGTATTTTTTAGTTGTTGATGACTGTATGTACATTTAATTGCTTATAGACGGATAAGCTTTTGAGACTTATCTATTGTGCAGTAGATCAAAAATACCGAGAGAACACTTGTAAAAATCATCATGTCCTCCTAATAGTTTATTAATACTTTTTAATTTATTTTTTTATTAATTTTCATACGGGATACTCGGGCAACGCACGTGCCCGGAGACTAGTGAAATGATAAGCTTGGGGAAGGGTTTCATGAAACAAAAAAAATGAACTTATATAGATAAAAATGGAAGAATACCAAAATAATTCTTGTAGATAAAAATAGAAGAATACCAAAAGAAATCTTAAAGTTTTAAATTAAATAGTAAGAATGAGAGTTATGGATACTAATATTAGCAATATAAAAAGAAGGCATAATATATACATAAATATTCCCTTTAACTTGGCCTCAACTCACATTTATGCCCTTCAAATTTAGGTGTGCATAAGAAAACAATTAAACTTGTATAAAGTTGAACAAATAGACGCACACGTCCTACGTAATAATTTGTGTCCTACGTATATTATGTCATGTACGAATCATGTGTTCTACGTGGTATCCTATGTGTATTATCCTAGGAGTGTAGGATAATGATAGGTATTAAGACAGTTAAATTTATGTGCAACTGTTCAAGTATATATATTTATGATAGAAGAAAAAAAGTTGTTTCCTTTTCTTTTTTTAATAGAATCGTACAACGCATACTCTACAAGTTTAATCTAACAATGATAATTCAACGTTGTACTTTGGAGCTTCCCACTTAAGTTATAGGAGTAATATATAATATGTGCATTTATTCTCTCATGTCATTTTATATTCTATGTTGTTTTAAAAGAATGCTTTTTAAAATGCTTGTTTTATTTTGAGTAATTTGACCTTAGATGTTTAAGCACTTTTGGCTTCTCAGTGTTGGGTGTTAATATGCAACAAACTTTGATACTTGGAAGTTTGCAGGTTTCTTGTCCCAACTTGAAATGGCTATATATCGGTGGGGCTAACAACATAAGTGATCTCTGCTCTCACCAACTTCCAACTGACTACTTGAGCAAACTTGAAATATTGGAAGTACATGATTGCGGAAAATTGAGAAACTTGATGTCTCCATCAGTGGCTAAAGGTCTTTTGAATCTCCGGGAACTAGAGATTGAAAACTGCCAATCAATGGAAGAAGTGATCACAAAAGGAGAAGGAGCCATGGCCTTATATCCCCTGTTGAAAGAGCTGAAGCTTATAGGGCTGCCAAAGCTGGGGCATTTCTTTATGACGGAGTGTACTCTTGAAATTCCATTTCTCAAGGTAGTGTTAATATATGACTGCCCTGAAATGAAGACGTTTGTCCAGGGAATATCTGTGAGTCTTGAAAGTGATGATGAGGTGAAAGTAATGTTCAATTCTAAGGTTTGTCCTTATAACTAATTACTGCTCTCTTTTCACTTTAACTAGTAAATAGTAGTAATAGTTATTTCTGTTCCACTTCCTGTTACCTTGACGTAAGATGATATATGGTTCATTTTTTTATTTATACTTGAAGCTATATTCAATTTCCATCCATTCAACATTTGCAGGTTTTTTGTCCCAACTTGGAAGAGCTACGTATCTCGATGGCTCAAAGCATAAGTGATCTATGCTCTTACCAACTTCCAACTCCTTATTTCAGCAAACTTGTAGCATTAAAAGTAGATAATTGCAGTAAATTGAGAAACTTGATGTCTCAATCAGTGGCTATAGGTCTTCGGAATCTCCGGAGACTAAAGATTGAAGACTGCCATTCAATGGAAGAAGTGATCAGAGAAGAGGAACAACAAGGAGAAGGAATCATGACCTTATTTCCTCTATTGGAACAACTGAAGCATAAAGGACTGCCTACTTTGAGGCATTTCTTTCTGACGGAGCATGCTCTTCAAATTCCATTTCTTAAAAAAGTAAAGATATATGGCTGCCCTGAAATGAAGACATTTGTCCAACAGAGATTTGTGAGTACACCAAGTCTCGAAAGTGTAAATTGTGATGAGGAGATGAAAGTAGATGATCTCAATAAAGCCATGTTTAATTCTAAGGTTTGTCTTGTGCCTCTAGTTGTATAACTAATTACTATATATATTTGTGTCATACGTTAATACACCCCTGGTTTACTGCTATCTTTCCATTTTAACTAGCAAATAATGATAGTAATATTAATCTTTTCACATAGCTATAGCAAATAAAAGTTTTTTTTATCACCCTCCTCCTTCCAGCCCCTTTTCACAAAAAAAGAAATAAAGAAATTCAGAAAAACTTAATCTTAATTAAATAGAAAGCAAAAGATATATCGATCATCAGATGAGAAATAAAAAAAACGAAACTAATTGACTAGAGGATTTTAAAGGAGGGTAGTGGACAAGGTCTTTGTGAAAGCTAACTAGTCACATGTTCATGCAATAATAATAATCCATTTTAAAGTAAATGCTTTAATTTGTTAGGCAGTGCCAAACGTGCACTTTGAATAGGGTTTAGACGCATTTTTTCTAAAAGAAATTTTCCAAAGATGATTCAATAATTCACATTTTTTTCTTCCTTTAAGACCTAACATACCCAAAAATCAATCCTAAAAAAGGCTAATAATAAAGCAAATAATTGGCAATCAATAATGGAATCCAAAGACTTATATATTAGAGACCAGGCAAAACAGAATATAATCCTCTATTATCTTATGGATCTAATATTATATATAACATCAAATTTAATTTGTCACTTTCTAAGGTTGATCAGATAAGACTTAACTATTATTTGTGGTTTTGTACTAACTTTAATTACCATCCATTTGGAATTTTTTCTTTAAAAAAAAAGAGAGCCAACAAGAGAATATTAAGGAATTTTTTTTTATTTTTTGTACTTGACCTATTTTAAATGAGTTGAGTACCCAACGCCTTTAAAATGGGTAAATCTGAATAGGAACCCATATAAATTATCCATTTTGTCACCCCTAGGCGAAATTGCAATATTGTAACCCAAGGGTTCACGTGAACCCAATAGCTTTTGCCTAGAGACTTTAATTTGTATTATTAATATGTAGAGATACCTTGATTATGAACGTGATTGTTATTGGATATTAACCTGAGGTCTTTGGAGATATCTATACATTTCAAATTTTGAATGTGCATCTCATCCTAAATACTTTATATTTTGCGCCTCAATAGGATTAATAAGGTAAGACATATCCCCTTGCTTGTACTTTTTCATTTTGAATTTTGTTTTTATTACATATACTAGTTTCTGGACACTTGCACGTGTGTTCCATAAAAATGTTAATTGATCCATTAGAACGATAAGAGTTCTATGAAAACATGCTTGCAATGAGTAATAATGAAGCAATTACAAATAAAACTTGAAAAGTGTGACAAGAAACACCACACAAGTGATGTAATTTAATGTTTGAAATTAATTCCTTTCAAACAACCAACTGTAAATTTTTAACTTTGTTTAGTAGTTAACAAACTTTCAATAAAGTCACAAATGGCTAACTTGAACCAAATAAGAATACAGACTTACGACAGTAAGAAATTCATAGAAATTTACATTAAAGAAGTCTAATTGAGAGAAGACACGAAAGAATAAACAATGAAGGAAAAAAATACAACATGCACTTCTTAAGACTTTAATCATAAAAATATAGATGAAAAAAAAGAAATACAAAATAATTACTTAATTTTTTGAGCTCTTGTCGACATCTTCCCTCTTAACCAATCAATATTCAAGAGCCTTCTTCATCAAGTCAAACTAAAACATGAATCAAAATAGTACAACAATAATGTAAGCACTTCACTACTTTAACAACATAATACATAAATGTGCCATTTAATTTGAATTCAACTGGTATCTATGCCCTCCAACATTGGGTATTCACAAGTAGACAATTAAAAATTTGAATGAAGTTGAACTAGTAGACACACACATCTTGTGTGGCATAATACACGTAGGATGTCACATAGTATGTAAATTGTTGCGTAGGAAGCCACATAGGACGTGTGTGTTTACTTGTTCAAGTTTAAGTGTCTACTTGTGCACACCTAAAATTGGAGGGCATAGATGCCAATTGAATCCGAGTTAAATGACATATTTATGTATTATACCCTACTTTAACTATAGAATGAAATGATAAGCTTGGGGAGGGGTATCATGAAACAAAAAAATGAACTTATATAGATAAAAATGGAAGAATACCAAAAGAAGTCTTAAAGTTTTAAATTAAATAGTAAGAATGAGAGTTATGGATACTAAGATTAGCAATATAAAAAGAAGGCATAATATATACATAAATATGCCCCTTAACTTGGCCTTAACTCACATTTATACCCTTCAAATTTAGGTGTGCATAAGAAAACACTTAAACTTGTATAAAGTTTAACAAATAGACGCACACGTCATACATGACATCCTACATGTCATTTTTATCCTACGTGGTGTCCTACGTGTATTGTGCCATGTAGGACTCGTGTGTTTACTTGTTCTACTTTATACAAGTTTAAGTGTCTACTTTTGCATATCCAAAGTTTGAGGACATAAATGTAAAATGAGGCAAGTTAAAGGGCACATTTATGTATTATGCCTATATAATATGTGCATTTATTATCTCATGTCATTTTATATTCTATGTTGTTTTACAAGAATGCTTTTCAAAATACTTGTTTTATTTGAGTAATTTGACCTTAGATGTTTAAGCACTTTTGGCTTCTCAGTGTTGGGTGTTAATATGCAACAAACTTTGATACTTGGAAGTTTGCAGGTTTCTTGTCCCAACTTGGAAAGGTTATGTATCGATGGGGCTAACAACATGAGTGCTCTATTCTCTCACCAACTTCCAACTCCTTACTTGAGCAAACTTGAAATATTGGAAGTACATAATTGCGGAAAATTGAGAAACTTGATGTCTCCATCAGTGGCTAAAGGTCTTTTGAATCTCGAGGAACTAGAGATAGAAAATTGCCAATCAATGGAAGAATTGATCACAAAAGGAGAAGGAGTCATGACCTTATTTCCCCTGTTGAAAGAGCTGAAGCTTACAGGGCTGCCAAAGCTGGGGCATTTCTTTCTGACGGAGTGTACTCTTGAATTCCATTTCTCAAGGTAGTCATATATGACTGCCCTGAAATGAAGACGTTTGTCCAGCAGGGAATATCTGTGAGTCTTGAAAGTGATGATGAGGTGAAAGTAATGTTCAATTCTAAGGTTTGTCTTTATAACTAATTACTGCTCTCTTTCCGTTTTAACTAGTGAATAGTAGTAATAGTTATTTCTGTTCCACTTCCTGTTACCTTGACGTAAGATGATATATGGTTCATTTTTTGCTATATTTAATTTTCATCCCTCAACATTTGCAGGTTTTTTGTCCCAACTTGAAACAACTATATATCTCGGGGGCTAACAACATAAATGCTCTATTCTCTTACCAACTTCCAACTGCCTACTTCAGCAAACTTGAATTATTACAAGTATCTTGTTGTGAAAATTTGAGAAACTTGATGTCTCAATCAGTGGCCAGCGGTCTTCTGAAACTCCGGGAGCTAATGATTCAACACTGCCAATCAATTGAAAATGTGATCACAGAAGAGGAACAACAAGGAGAAGGAATCATGACCTTATTTCCCCTGTTGGGAAAGCTGCAGCTTCGGTATCTGCCTAAGCTGGGGTATTTCTTTCTGACGGAGCATGCTCTTAAATTTCCATTTCTTAAAGAAGTGAAGATATATAGTTGCCCTGAAATGAAGACGTTTGTCTAGCAGGGAATATCTGTGAGTACACCGAGTCTTCGAAATGTGAATCATAAATATGTGGAGAAAGTAGATGATCTCAACAAATGGACACAACAAATGTCTTAACTTAATATTCAGATCTTATTTATGTTTGTCAAAATTGAAGCAACTTTCTTCTACAATATTTTCAATGAGAAATCCTGACGCATCACTATTCTCTGCACCCAGGAATAAAAAGCTAGTCAAGGCGATAATTCTGAAGCTGCCAATGACTCGAAAGGGTGAACCATGATTTTGGAGGTGTTGGCAATGAAGCCGAACCTAGTCATGGAGGAAGCTAGTGATGTCTATGAATCTAAAGCAATCTAGGAAGGTATTTTAAGTATTCGATGAAATAGACCATGTTAGCTCGAGCATCACCTAATACCTATACCTTTGTTTGTTGATTTTTGAAAGAAGGGTGGATCTTGAAGAAGCGGCACGAGCCTAGAGTAGCAGCCTATTACATATTGTTTGGCCCCTTTGATATCTTATTAGTCAAGTTCTAGCGCCCCTTTAGAGTAAGATGCTTGTGAAGGAGGTAACAAGCAAAGGGGGATCGATATTATAATTCATGGATTCACGTGAACCCAACAGTTTTTGCCAATAAACTTTTGTATTTGTACAAGTAATTTCTTTAATTACATATTCTTTGACGTGCGGAGGAGGGTGTTAAGCACCCCACATTAGTTGAGGAACTTTCTGATTGATTTTGATTCAAGGACAGTTTTTTTCTGAAAATTTGGACAAATGAAAGTTAAACTAAGAAAGAAGCACTTCATAAATTATTGTCTGGAAAAGGTAAGCTTTTGAAGACTGTTTTGGAATGTGAAATGAAGACTAAAAGTGAAGTCTTCGTTTAAAATTATTTTTTGATTTTTGTTGCCTACAAATATTATTTGATTGATCTTTATATACCACCATATCTTCTTGTATAGCCCCAAAACCAAGCTAATATTTCAAAGCTCCGAGCATTGTCTGCTGAAACTATTGCCATGGTGCCTACGTCAGCTTGTACAAACATTGGTGGATTCCACGGTGTATCAAGTTAAAGTAACTTGTAACAAAATGTAACTATATCATGTACTTGCCACTAAAATACACTGATAATGTAAGAGTTGTTTCCATTGCCGGTGTATATAAGTTAAATTCTTATTTGAAGTGCCACTCAGATGTGAGAGTCTATCATTTCCTTCAATTTGTGAGTTCTCTTATAATAGAATTTGTTGGATTTTGTGTGTTTGAATAATTTGCAGAAAACATGAGTGCCAATATTAGAAACTAAACCATTACAAAACAACATAGTTGTTGATCAAAGCAAGAACATAAAAATGACTCTGATGATAGAGGAGAAGGGTAGCACAAGGCCCCACCGCAATAATAATTCCACGGTCAAGACAAACTAGGAACCTTGTGAAAGATATATTATTTGGCTTTGGTTCCTCATCAAAATACTCCTATTGGAAGTTCAAAGAAAGGACATAATAGTGATTGCTCTTTGTGGAGCACAGAAGGAGCTTTGACCTTGTGAATGCTTTGCTCGAGCTCCTTCGTTGCTTCTCTCTAGTACTCATTGGCTTTCTTTCCTTTCATCCTGTATGATTTGACAACTCATGTTAATAGCAAGAATATGAACGTGATAAATCATATATCATATCATATAAAAGAGAACCCTAGGTTCGCCTACGTGACACCACCACAAATCAGGATTCCCTTTAAATTTATTTAATTCCAAAACTAGCCTTTCACTCTTCTTAGAAACCTTAACAATTGTCACCACCATCTTACAAATTAAGCCCCCACCAAATCTTCCATATGTATAAATATCAGCCCCCCTTTGAACTTACTTAAGCAACTGATCGCCAGATAGGAATACCAGGCCAAACTTAAGTTTAACCAACTGGTACCAAAATGAAGTATTGCGCCAAACTATGTGAGTTAGCTGGCTCAGATGAATATATAACAGTTATACCTTGATAATATTCTTTTTAATTTTGGAATTGTGAATGTTTCTCCCTTAATCCTATGTATACTTGCATTGTTGCATGCATTAATCTACCGTTTCTCAATAATTTTACTTTACCTTTGGTGAGTTGAGTTAATCATTTTGTAACATCCGACAATTTGAAATAACTATGAAGAGGCTTAGAATTGGAAATAATCATTTTTGGAAAGAATTAAAGTTCTGGAAATTTGGCTAAGTATGGGAAAAAAATGAGCTTTTGACCAACTTTGAGTAGTCATAAATTCTAGATTAGGGTGAGTAAGGTGTAGTTCCAGTTATGGTTGCAAATTTCGTGGAATGATCTTTCCAACGCCACCGAGTTTGCTAGATTCCGAGTTCGTATGAGTGAGTTATGACCTTCCGAAGTTGGGCAGTTGGCAGAGAAATCCGTCCGGAAATTTTAAGGGCATTTTGGTCTTTTCCCTAACCAATTTCTATGGGTTATATTGAGGTGTTAGGCTGATTTTAGATCAGCTTTTTCCCTTTTCAAAGAGTGAGAGCTAGGGCTTAGAAGAGAAAAAGAAGAGAAGAAGAAGAGAAGAAGAGAAGAAGAGGAGGAGAAGAGGAGATAGATAAGAGCCAGCAAGGATATCATCGGGGGTGATCCCTACTAGGTATGTGAGTTCATAGTGTGGGTTGGTCCTTTCACCACACACACCACACTCATTTTATTGTTGAGAAAAGATTGGTTGTATTGTTGAAGTTGTTGGTTGTGTTGTTGATGTTGTTGATTTGTGTTGTTGGAGTTCCTTGTTGGTTTGGGGCATGAATTGGTTGTGTTTTGAGTTGAATCTCTTGTATGTTGAGGGATTTTATGATCCTTAGTGTTTGGGGTTGGAACCATTGAAGTGTATAAGGTTTAGAGTTGGAGAAAAGAGGGAGAAAAGTCGAGTTTTCTGGGGAAAGGGGTGGCGCGTCGCGCCTGCCAGCGCACCCCAAAAAGGGGTTCTGAACTTTCCCCCTTGGGGCGGCGCGCCTGGCAGAGCGCCAGCAGGCCCCCTCTGAACTTTGAGGGCTGGCGCTCCGCGCCTTGCAGAGCGCCAAGGACGCCAAGTTTCCCCTTTCTTTGCATACTCTTTCATGCATTTCCTTGGTATTGTACCTATGTTTCATAGTTGTTTCCAACACTCCAAGGTACGTCTAAGCGTCAAGAACTCATCCATAAAATGTGTTGATCATATACCTTGAATCCACAATCCAATTCAAGGCAAGTTAGTATCAAGTCAAAGTGAAGTTAGAGTCAAGTCAAGTAAAGAGTATAGATTTTCAAGCTAAGTAAGAGTCTCAAGTTTCAAGTCGAGTAAAGAGTCTCATGCTTCAAGTTAAGTCAAGAGTTTAAAGTTGAGTTCATTTCTCAAAAGTTATCAGGGAACTAAGTATTCCCAAAGAAGTTTGTAAATTTTTTTGTTACATTTGAGTAAGAGGGGAACCATGTTTTCCAACAGAGCCTTTGGACTAAGTTTTGAGTAATTATCTCAACTAAAGAAAGATGTGTTTAAAGCACTTATGAGCCAAAGTATT
>NW_006238986.1:1297813-1299073 GCF_000226075.1 Solanum tuberosum | reverse complement strand
CCTCCATGAAGAGTTGGCAGAGGGCGTCTTCCTAGACGTTATGTTGATGAGCAAGAGTTACCTTATGCCCCGGGAGTGCAAGATCAAGGGGAAGTTTCTAATGCCGAGTTCAGAGAGGCAATTAGGATGTTGAGTCAAGCTGTAACTAATCAGATTGGTCAGCAAAGGGGAGCTCGACATGAAGGAGCTGACACTTCAAGGATTCGTGAGTTCTTGGGGATGAATCCTCCAAGTTTCATGGGTTCAAGCACTATTGAGGATCCAAAAAACTTCATTGAGGAGTTGAAGAAGATTTTTGATGTGATGCATGTGGCGGACACTAAGCGGGTTGAACTAGCTGCGTACTAATTGAAGGATGTTGCTAGAACATTGTTCGACCAATGGAAAGGGGGTAGAGTTGAGAATGCACCACCTGCGAGTTGGGTCTGTTTTGAGGAAGCTTTCTTGGGGCATTTCTTTCCTCGAGAATTGAGAGAGGCCAAGGTATGTGAGTTCCTCACACTTAAGAAGGAGTCTTTGAGTGTTCATGAGTACAGTCTGAAGTTTACACAACTATCCCGCTATGCTCCGGAGATGGTTGCGGACATGAGGAATAGAATGAGTTTGTTGTTGATGGGCTGTCTCGGTTGTCGAGTAAGGAAGGTAGGGCTGCAATGCTTATCGGGGACATGGACATATCAAGCTTGATGGTCTATGTACGGCATGTTGAGGAAGAGAAGCTGAGGGACAGAGAAGAGTTCAGAAGTAAGAGATCTAAGACCGGTAACAAGTCTGGGCAGCAGAAAGGTAATTCAAACCGTTCATCCTTTCAGCAAAGGCAAAAGGGACCTGCTCTATCATCTGCTAGAGCACCTGCACCCCGATACAGAGGTGAATTTAACGGCCAGAATTCGAAGGATTTCAAGGCTAGACCAGCACAGTCCTCAGGTAGTGTGGCACAAGGAGGTAGTTTGTTTCCTACATGTGCTAGGTGTGGTAGAACCCACCCGGGCAAATGTCGTGATGGCCAGACAGGTTGTTTTAAGTGTGGGCAAGAGGGTCACTTCATGAAGGAGAGCCCTAAGAATAAGCAAGGTAGTGGAAATTTGGGCAGTAAGACCCAATCTTCATCAGTTGCTCCCCCAGACAGGACGACACCTAGAGGAGCTACTTCTAGTACCGGCGGAGGAGCAAACCGCCTTTATGCTATCACCAGTCGCCATGAGCAAGAGAACTCTCCAAATGTTGTCACTGGTATGATCAAATTCTTTGCTTTTAATA
>NW_006238986.1:1297298-1297457 GCF_000226075.1 Solanum tuberosum | reverse complement strand
TGGAGTAGTAGTTCAGCAGTGCCTAAGGGTCGTTTTATTTCGTACCTTCAGGCAAAAAAGTTAGTTTCGAAGGGTTGCGTCTATCACTTAGTTAAAGTTCATGACTCTGGTGTTGAGATACCTCTTTTTTAGTCAGTTCCTATAGTAAGAGAGTTTCCA
>NW_006238986.1:1294576-1295706 GCF_000226075.1 Solanum tuberosum | reverse complement strand
GGCATTCCTAGGCCACATTGTGTCTGGTGATGGAATTAAGGTTGATACTCGGAAGATCGAGGCAGTGCAACATTGGCCTAGACCCACATCTCCAACTGATATTAGGAGTTTCTTGGGTTTAGCTGGTTATTATAGAAGGTTTGTAGAGGGGTTCTTGTCTATTGCATCTCCTTTGACAAAGTTGACTCAGAAAGCGGTGAAATTTCAATGGTCTGAAGCTTGTGAGAAAAGCTTTCAGGAATTGAAAAAGAGGTTGATTACAGCTCCAGTTTTGACGTTACCAGAAGGTACTCAGGGTTTTGTGGTGTATTATGATGCATCTAGAGTGGGTTTGGGTTGTGTCTTAATGCAGAATGGCAAAGTTATAGCTTATGCCTCCAGACAGTTGAAAGTTCATGAGAAGAACTACCCAACCCATGATTTAGAGTTGGCTGCGGTAGTATTCGCTTTGAAGATATGGCGTCATTACTTGTATGGTGTGCATGTTGACGTATTCACTGATCACAAGAGTCTTCAATATGTGTTCACTCCGAAAGAGCTTAATCTCAGACAAAGGAGGTGGTTAGAATGACTCAAGGACTATGACCTGAGTATTCTTTACCACCCAGGTAAGGCTAATGTTGTTGCTGATTCTTTGAGCAGGTTGTCTATGGTTTGCACCGCCCATATTGAAGAAGGAAGAAAAGAGTTAGCAAAAGATGTGCACAGACTGGCATGCCTGGGAGTCAGACTTATAGATTCCGCAGAAGGAGGAATAGCAGTGGCGAATGGCGCCAAGTCATCACTAGTGTCAGAAGTGAAAGAGAAACAAGATCACGATCCCATTTTTCTGAGTTGAAGGCAAATGTTCAAAAGCAAAGAGTATTAGCTTTTGAACAAGGGGGAGATGGTGTTTTGAGATTTCAAGGTAGATTGTGTGTACCTATGGTAGATGGACTTCAAGAGAGAATTATGGAGGAAGCTCATAGCTCCAGATATTCCATTCATCCGGGTTCCACAAAAATGTACCGTGATTTGCGATAAGTTTTATTGGTGGAATGGCATGAAGGAGGGCATTGCAGAATTTGTTGCTAAGTGTCCAAATTGCCAACAAGTGAAGGTTGAACACCAAAGGCCCGGTGGTTTAGCTT
>NW_006238986.1:1293796-1294123 GCF_000226075.1 Solanum tuberosum | reverse complement strand
GAAAATGGCACAGAGTCATCAAAAATCCTACACTGATGTTAGGAGAAGGGCGTTAGAGTTTGAAGTAGATGACTGGGTATATTTGAAAGTTTCACCCATGAAAGGGGTTATGAGCTTTGGTAAGAAGGGGAAACTTAGTCCCCGGTATATTGGACCTTACCGCATAGCCAAGAGAATTGGCAATGTTGCTTATGAGCTGGAGTTACCACAAGAACTAGAAACGGTTCATCCGGTATTTCACATCTCTATGTTGAAAAAGTGCATAGGCGATCCTTCATTGATCCTGCCAACTGAAAGTATTAGGATCAAGGATAACTTATCTTATGA
>NW_006238986.1:1292677-1293354 GCF_000226075.1 Solanum tuberosum | reverse complement strand
AATTAAAGTTCTGGAAATTTGGCTAAGTATGGGAAAACAAATGAGCTTTTGACCAAATTTGAGCAGTCATAACTTCTAGTTCAGGGTGAGTTAGGTGTAGTTCCAGTTATGGTTGCAAAGTTCGTGGAATGATCTTTCCAACGCCACCGAGTTTTCTTGATTCTGAGTTTGTATGAGTGAATTATGACCTTCGGAAGTTGGGCAGTTGGCAGAGAAATCCGTCCGGAAATTTTAAGGGCATTTTGGTCTTTTCCCTAACCAATTTCTATGGGTTATATTGAGGTGTTAGGCTGATTTTAGATTAGTTTTTGCCCTTTTCAAAGAGTGAGAGCTAGGGCTTAGAAGAAGAAGAGAAGAAGAGAAGAAGAAGAGAAGAAGAAGAAGAGAAAAAGAAGAAGATCATCATGGATATCGTCGGGGGTGATCCCTACTAGGTATGTGAGTTCATAGTGTGGGTTGGTCCTTTCCCCCCACACGCCACACTCATTTTATTGTTGAGAAAAGATTGGTTGTGTTGTTGAAATTGTTGGTTGTGTTGTTGATGTTGTTGATTTGTGTTGTTGGAGTTCCTTGTTGGTTTGGGGCATGATTTGGTTGTGTTTTAGAATTGAATCTATGGTATGTTGAGGGATTTTTGGATCCTTAGTGTTTGGGGTTGAAACCCTTGAAGTAAGGGC
>NW_006238986.1:1284596-1291736 GCF_000226075.1 Solanum tuberosum | reverse complement strand
TATATTGAGTTCAGTTATTCATGAGTCGTACAGAGCCAAGGTAAATGTTCTCTTGTACTCCTTTCAAGCTTAAGTTGTGGTTTAGCTTTCCCAGCTCACATACTCGTACATTCCATGTACTGATGCCAGTTGGCCTGCATCGTCTTATGATGCAGACGCAGGTACCCAGGATCAGCATCCAGCACGTCGTTGATCCAGTTGAGCACTCCAGAGTCAGTGGTGAGCCTCCTTGCTTTCCGGAGGACTCAGATATTTTGTGTTCCTAGTTTTGTTTTATTAGGATGTTGCAGGGTCTGTCCCAACATCCATCTCAGTATTTTAGAGGCTTCATAGACAGTCCGTCAGTTAGTTTTGAATCTCTCATCTATGTATATATGTAAATATTCTATTTTGATACTCGAGTTGCCTTTTTGGACCAGTGTTTATCAGTTAAGTTGTTTTATAGCCTTGCATTGCATAGAGTTATTCTGTTAAGCTAGGTTTCCGCTGAGTTAAGAAAGCCAGGCCAGGGTTCGCTTGGGGCCAGCAATGGTCTCCGGGTGCCGGTTCCGCCCAGGGTGTAGGCTCGGGGCATGACACATTTTTTGTCTAGGGGTGGTACAATATAGATTGAAGGTCAATGTCATTTATTAGAGCTTTGAATGAAATATGAAGAGTTGTGACTTTCATGAAAAGTTGCGACTTTCATGAAAAATGGCTACTTTTATGAAAAGTTGCAACTTTTATGAAGAGTTACGAATTTTATGAAAAGTTGTGACTTTGATGAAAACTAATGTTGTGACCTTTGCGAAGGGTTGTAACTTTTCAAAGAATTGTGACATTTCCGATAAGGCATAATAAATATTTGTTCACACTACCCTTTGTTGTCTATAAATAGAGGGATTTCCTCTCATTTTAAAACAACGAAAATTCTGAACTTCTTCTGCACAATTAAATATTCGTATTTTTTGCTCCTCTTGAGTGACTCATTGACACCATTGTTTTTGTATCAATACACTGGTGAATAGAATTGTTCTATCCTGAGAGGATTTATTCCTTTAAACCTCTAGTACTAGAGGGGAATAATTTCCTTAAGGGGACACTGTGCATTCAGTGGGCTCGATTTTTTCCTTTCTGTTTCATTCTATTGTTACAGATCCTAGTATTTTTTTTTGGCATAATACATATATTAGACCCTAAACTTGGCCTCAAATTTTAATTTTGACCTCCAACTTTCATAGTTCACAAGCAGATACTTTAACTATCCAACCTTTTAACAAATAAACACACGAATCTTACTTGGAAAAATGCGTGATGTGCACGTATTATGCGCGAGTTAGGAGTAATTTTCGAGTCCCACAACAGTAAAAAAATTCTGAAATGACAACTCTACCCCCCAGATTCTGGCCAATCTCCGGCAACCCAAAACCTCCGTTCATTTTCTTCTTTTTCAGGCAAAACGCCACCAAATACCCAGCCGTTCTCCTTCTTCCTCACACCGGAGCACAACCCATGAAGTGAACGAGCTTCGAGCTCGCTAAACCCAACAAATACCGACCCCAAACCCATCAGATCCGCCATCTCCGGCGAGAATCCAAATGACCCCCCAAACCTCATGAAAACAGACCCAACAACCACAAACACCTAAACCAAGAAGCCAGCCATCAACAAACCTCTAAGCTCCGTCAAACAATGAGCTCCAAGATCTAAAAACCATTAGGAGGAATTAATTTTGATTTTTTTTAGTTCTAAAATAACGTGTAAAATATTTAATTAGTTGGCAGCCATTTAGTGGCTCACTAATACACGTTGGAGCGTTTGCATTTCACGCTATTTGGCTGCAAAATCATGTGTTTATTTATTTAAAAGTTGGATAGTTAAAGTGTCTGTTTGTGCACTTTGAAAGTTGGAGGTCAAAGTTAAAATTTGATGCCAAGTTTAGGGTCCAATATATGTATTATGCCTTCTTTTTTTTACAGTCATTAATTTATGCTTATGTTATTAATTGTTGTTTTTGAGTACATGCTTTAAACTTTGTTGCTTATGTTTCTGCAAAGTTATTGTTATAAGTATTTGTTAGTATAGATTAAATAACACACGTTAATTGAGTATTCCCGCATGTTTTCTCTACTGCAATTATTAAAGGTGCAATAAAAAATATCCATTGAAGATCTATACTACCATCTCTTGAAGACAAAATTCAAATTTGGTATGCCATTGTAAGGACATAAAGACCTTAAAAACCTTATTGTACCTTGATGTGCGGAGTGAACTGGGAAAAGAAGACAAAAATTAATAAACTTTTGACATGGTTTCAAGGATGTTGTGATGGATGACCTATAGAGGAATATGATTAGATTGGAGCCTCTTTTAATCCCAACGACATAGATAACTACACAATAAATTTATTGCTCATATTGAATATGAAGTATGGATAGATTCTCAAGTTTACTACAAATTGTAAATATTTTTCTTGAAGTAATAGATGTGTATCTCGACACTGCGATTGAAATAGAAGTGTAGTTTCAAATTGAACTCCATCACTCTGATATGTTGAATTTTAAAAAGAACTCAAACAAACTGAATAATTTTTGTGTAGTATTTTTCTCTTTCAAGTATATATGATAAGTTGAATTGTTGCCGAATATGATACATTCTTCCTTTAATTTTCCATTTTAATAATTTCTTATGATACATTTAAATGGAAAACTTTAAAATGATATATGTCAAGCAAAAGGTAGGGCTGGACTTTCTACACATTAAAATCAGAATATTTATTCACTTTTTTCAGCTTTTTAAAATTTATTTATCCCTTCACCAATGATCATTTATTCATTAGAAAATTTAATATCTCAAGTTAATGTTCATTTGATTCTCCAAAAATATCAAATAGTAACACTTCCTGAAAGCAAAAGGATAAATTATAAAATTATTAATGTTCGTTACTACGTAATCTCATATGTAAGATAATATATGAGACATAATAACATTTTATTTGAAATTCTAAACATGGAGATAACTGAGAAGTTTTTCAAATTCAGACTTCAACTTCAAGTTTAATTTGGAATTTTCATGGTCAAAAGTAATTTTCTACTAAAGTAAAAATTATTTCAGGAAAAAAATGGGTGATATAGTTCTATTACTCCGCGCGAAGCGCGGACAAATTTACTAGTTTATACCTATATGTTAAAAAAAAATTGCTGACATGGTAGCATGTGTGTGATACACGCATGAGAGGTGCGTGAAATGCATCATTTAACAAAAAGAAAAGAATATTCTTTTTTTAATTGAAATTATCATCTCTTCTTCTTCTTCTTTGACTCAACCACCATTGCCACCACTTTTCTACCACCGCAATCGCCGACGTCACCACAATTAAAGCTCTTTCTCCTTCTTTCTCGACCTGTAGTTATTCTTCTTCTTCATGCCACCTTATTTTGTACCAGATCTTTCGTCACCTTATCCACACTTTCCCTTTCCGTAGTTTCTCTTATCATCTTCTTACCCTTTTCTTTTCAGGCCATCATCTTTTTCCACTCTTTCACCAACCATCACCCCAACACCCACCACCGACATCACCTCATTATTTTCCAAATCTATCATTGTCACTCTCATTCTTTCTCCTTAGCCTTTCAAACAATCAATCACAACTTTCAAATTTGCCACCTTAGTTTATTCATCGGAAAACACTACCATCATACATCTCTTTCTCTTCTATATCTCTTTTGTCAAATCAACCCAAACGTAAATCAAATCTAAACCTAAGGACAAAACAAAACAAAAATAAAATATAAACTTAAGGACAAACAAATCTAAAAGAAAAGTAGAAAAACCTAGAAGATTTAAGTTTAAAAAATAAAAGAGGGGAAGAAGATGAAGTGAGGATGCAGGTCGGAGACGGCAACCGTAGTTTAGGATTTTGGTTTATTCATTTTTTTTAATTATACTCCCTTTATCTCAATTTATGTGACTTGCTTTTCTTTTTAGTCAGTTCCAAAAAGAATGACACATTTCTATATTAAGTAACAATTTAACTATAAAATGTCTATTTTATCTTTAATGAAATGATTTACAGTCACACAAATTTCTATCATTCATTTTGGACCACAAGTTATAAAAGTCTTCCTTTCTTTGTTAAATTTCGTGCCGAGTCAAACTACCTCACATGAAATGGAACGGATGGAGTAATTATTTTGGGCCCCAAAACCACATGTCATCTTTTAATAGTTATTTTTCCATGTCATGGCGAGTGCATCACATACTCTTTACATTTTTTTGGTAATTATCAAAATGAGTCTAATAGGAACAATTTTTGTATAGTAAAAAGTGTTCAATAGGTATAAGGTCTAATTAGATTGTCCAAGTGAAATATGCAGACAATTTTAAAGGGTTATGGATGACTAAAACCTAATACTACATCTAAGGTACACTATACCCTCTTTAGATTCCATTGTGTAGACTACACTAATATGTTGATTTCGAATAGATTTATCCTTAATAATTGAAAATATAGAAATAATTTCACAATCTTCTTCACTTGTCAGAATATCAGATTCAACAATTCAAAGAAAGAGAAATATACAATTAGTAAAGCACCCAATTCAATGGTTCTTTTTCTAAGCCGTAGTCCCTTTTAACCCATCTTTAATTGGGCTTGGGTACCAAATCAACCTTTGTGAGGTTTAATTCAAGTTCTGATGCTTCTTCTCTGTCCAATAATTGGTTATGTGACATTGGGCTGGAGCTAGTTCATAACACAAAAGGTATTGAGTTCCCGTGAACTTGAAGGAGAATATATCACCATCCTAACTTCCTATTCATAGACAATACTGTAGCTTCTGCCATCATGTCTTCATACTAAGAGCACGGAGTACAATATTTACTATTGAGTAGCTAGATTAATAGAAGAAAAAAAGTGGAAACAAACAGAATTGTAGTCAATCTCGATAAGAATTCCAGCTCCATCGAGGTGGGGTAACCACAATATTCTACTTTCATATCATATGTAGTTCCTCTAATCGAACAAGTCTTAATTAGACATTGTAATTTTTTACTAACGACATTCGAGTTAGCACCCTCCCCGAACCCCTAGTTATGGATATACATCATAGGGGTGTAAATGTTTGAATTTAAAATATAAGAGGTCTATTCGTAATTGAGTCATAATACATGGGTGTTTGGTGTAATTAAGTTTTTTGGGGGCTTTTCCATAACTTGTCTTGTAAACCTAAAAGGAAACTTGATTAAGCTCTGTTTTATCCGATGATGGAGAAATTCTTACCGGTTGGACGATTTGATGATTTTTGCTGCAATGGTGACTCAATTCTCCTCCTTTCTGGCCCTCCCTCATCGTAAGTTAATTTTGCCAATTTTTTTGAATTTTTTTTCATGGAAGTTCAAAATTGTTCAATGATTGATTGATTGATTGATTGTAAGAGGGAAGACCTCTTTAGTTTTCCAATTCGCAATTAACTCTGCAACTGCTAGCGCCGGTAATGTTGTCTTCATTTGCAACCGTCGGAAGTTGGAGAGTAAACCCCCTTATTTAGCTCAGGTAAGTTTTGCCAATTATTTCTTCGTAATTTTAGGTTAAAAATAATAATTTCCAGAAAAAAATGTGTGATGAGATGATTTTCAGGGAATTGATGTGTCTTCTGATGTTATTAACCGTATTCAGATGAAGTAAGTATGTATTTATACTGATAATTTGACAAAAAATTGTCATTGGGTATTGTTTTGAATGTGACGGTGTAAGTTAATGATATAGGTATGTAGACGACGAAGATGGAATTAAGAAATACTTTGCTGCATTCCATATGCATGATCCTGCTCCAGTTTCAGTAATTATTGATGATTTTGCTGATTTTTTTGATCAAGGGTACTTACTTCATTTCTAGTTAATCTCGAAACCAATATGTGTCGGTATCATTTTTATGTCTGAATCTTTTTTCAGAAACTGTCAAGAGCGATACAATAATACTCGAGGAAGGGATTTGGCGATGGTTCGGGTATTAGCCTTATGTCGTAATGCTATTTTGTGTGCTAAGTGAGTGAGCAAACGTCCCTTGAGTATTAGTAATTTGATGCACTTTTGTTAGTGCTGGTTTTGTAATCAGCATATCTTCGTTAATTAGTGAAAATGGGCCATGTCAGCTTCTACTTTCCGATACTCATAATGGTGACTCCCCAAGGTTGTTATACCTTTATAAGAGATGGGTCTCCTCTATCTACGTAATCAAAGGTAACTTGTTACTCTTCTTATTGATTTTTTTAGCTAATGCTTGTGTTTTATTTGTTGGAGTTGCTTTCTCTTCACCATAGTTTTACTGTCTTTGAAATATATGATTATTCATGGAAGGGGATGGCTTCGGATCATATCTTATTAGGAGTTTGGGTGTTGCCAAATCTGCGACAACTAAACTTGCAAAATACTCCATAGCTCTTCAGTATTTGGTTTATGAAGGTATTACAGAAGATGGAGAGCAGTCAGATGAATGAGTATTTCTCTCACAGAGGGATTCGGTATGTCTATCTTCAAATTTTCATTATGTTAGCTCTTATATTAACATCTCTGGAGATACAAAGATGATTATATTTCATTGAGTTTTATATGCTGAGCAGTGTCTATGCAGAAAAAGCTAAAGCCGTCTTTATTCGTTTATGATAATATTGCTAGTCTCAGGCAAATATATTTTGACAAGTTCACTGAAATTTGTTGAATGTCAAGAGGATTTGAGCAATTTTGGAGGGAGGATTAACACTCATGTTGAAGTTCTGTAACTTGTACGTGCCTCAGAACAATGGTAGTTTAAATATCAAGGGTCACTTGTAGATTCTCTCTTTATCCTTAGTTCTGCTGCTTAGGGATTCAGTGAATGTTCATCCATTGTCTCCTCGTAAATGATTGGTAGGTAGCCAGTGTCATTCAAATACAATGGCATAAACATTGAATTTACAGGTTGCTACGTAGTAAACTCACTCTGAAAATAGACTGTACATTCAAATGAAAGATCCATTAAGAAAAAAGAACTAGAAAAAATTGTGGGCTATCCCTTGTTTTTACCCCCTAAACACTTCAACTTTACAACATGCATCTATTTGATGGAATTAGGATTGTATGTCTTAGCTCATTGTAATTAACATACCCCCCCCCCCCCCAAC
>NW_006238986.1:1274880-1284334 GCF_000226075.1 Solanum tuberosum | reverse complement strand
TGTAATTAACCTACCCCCCCCCCCCCTGTCTACCCTGATGTAGTTCTGTTGCTTCTTGGTGATGTTTTGAGTTTGACACACATAAGAAACCCGAACATGAACATAAGATACATTTCAACTTCACAAACATCTACTCCTATTGTATCACAGGCTTTGGCTGGAAAGATACCGAACACAAGTGGCACATAATATTGCTGGAATAAGAAACCCGAAGTAGATGAAGAGCTGCCTTATGAGGTGATTGAACTATTAGCCAGCTCTTTGAGCTTCACATGGTACTGTAGCTACTCTGTTATGTGAACGTGGGGAAGCTCTTTGGGTCGAAATGGAGCTTGGGTGGTTGAGCAAGGGTCTTGAATGGTATTATTAGCAAGAATACACTCACTGTAAATTCGGTAGTAGATTATGGGGAGTCACAATCAAAAGGGAACCAGGGTCATTTCTCCTGAGTCATGGCCAAGAAACAGCTATTGGAGGAATAAGGGAAAAAATATGTCCAACACTTTTTTGTTAGTCTTCACGTATCCAAAATTCTATTACGACTGGAAATGAATCTTTTTCTTTCTATAGAAATAGAGAATTGTTGAAGAGGAAGAAGTTGATTAAAAAGTTGATCTAGATTAGTGTTTATATAGTTCATAAGTTGCTTTCTGCACATTAGTAATTCAACTCTGTTTCCCATTTCCATTATTAGATATTTCAACAAAAGATGAGTTAAATTAAGCCTAATCATAAAAATAAGAAGGGCAACAAAGTTTTCATTCGAAGATAACACAACACACAACAGTAACATTACCAAAATCACACAGCAGATATACAAGCACACCAGCTGGAAACAAAAAAGTAAAAAGGGAAGAAACAAACACCTACATACTGCAACTTTTGCAAAACCTCTAGTCTTGTGGAGGAACAAATTTCGGTTTACTCAGCTATCCACACTTTATTTAATTGTTGAATTGATAACCTATTCATCTTCGCCTCATTGTTGTTGGATTCTTTTTTGAGGGCGCCATAAACGTGTTAAGCTTCATCATGCTCTAGATTATAGTACAACAGTCCGCCTTTGGTCCCCACTTTCTTGGAACAAATGTTGCACTTAATCTCTGCATTCTCATTCTTAAAGGGGAATTCAAAGAAGAGCTCGTACGAGACATTGTCCACCCGTGTCAAGGTTTTGGGAGCTCCAGCACACTGGCGATTCATAATAAATATGCATGGGGCGAGATAATAGGCCATGCCACGGGAAGTTTGGATATTGCCAAAGCAGCCTGGACATCTGAGTTCCTCATTTAACAAATTTAAGCAGCAAGTTAGCTTGAGAGGGTTTTGGGGATGAGACATATGTTGAATAATGGATGGAATTGAGAAGCAAATCTTGTCGATAAAGTAATTGCAGCTACTGCAAAAGTACCCTGTCAAATAACCAATGTCGCACAAGCTGCAGGCTAGGGGCTTGGCCGAGTTATATTCCTTGAGAGCATGGCTATGAGAGAAATGTGTCACGTCCCCATACGGTTGACCTGCAAGTGCATTAGGGAGTTCGGCACCAAAACAGACACTTTTTGAACCCTAAACACCAAAAGGGACACTCTAAAAACACACACCAAAATGGACAGTTCGCCTATTTATGGGCTAAATATAACTACCATCTAATTTTAACACTGTCATCCCCATTAACTCCAAATCCATCCAAAATAATACTACACAAACTTTAAAGGTAGTTCGCTCACAAATGAGTGAACTACAATTCTTTTTATTAACTTCTCACGTGAATCTATATCTCTTGCTTCCATACGTGAAGCTATATCTCTTTCTTCACAGTCACTACTAAAGGTCGAAAATGTTCTTTGTGAAAAATGGAGAAATTACCATATACCATGTTCGCATGCCATAAAATGTTGTGAAATGCTTGACATTCAGCCAAAGAGCTAAGTCGTTAAGTTCTACAGTTCAAAGAATTACATGCAGAATTACAACATATTTTTTTCCATTGGGCGATGAGTCATATTGGCCACCTTCTCCATTCAATTTAATTGCAAATAACTTAATATTTGAGAACTTCTGGAGTCAAAAATATTAGGCGTCGTAGAAATGAAATGGATATTGCTCCAGGTCGCATGGCACAACAATGTAAGGAAACTGGGCAGAAGAGGAATCCTTGTTCCCGTTGACCTCAGTAGGTTTTTACTATTGTTGTAAGCAAATAAATAGTAAAATTTATTTTATGAAAAAAATTCTCAAGTTCTTATATACTTTTATTATTGAAAAAAGTCATGATTTTATGTGTCAAAAAGACTTCACAATACACTTAAAATTGAGAAAGAGATATAGATTCATGTGAGGAGTTAATAAAAAGAATTGTAGTTTGCCCATATATGGGAGAACTACCTTTAAAGTTTGTGTAGCATTATTTTGGATGAATTTGGAGTTAACGGGGATGACGGTATTAAAAGATGTTGTATTTTCTAATTGAAAAGTAAAAGTGAATATCTATTTATAGCATAGTACACAAGTAAAAGCAGAGGAATTATATAAGATTAGATTCTCAATTATTTTCACATTTTTAAGATGTAAATGTTAAATAGAAAAGGGTATTATAAGACAAATCGGAATGACATTACTTTAATGACATGACGATAGATTGCCCTCTACTATTGCGCTAGTTAGAGAGTAACTATTGGAGATTTGATCTCATAAAGTTCCGTTTCTATTTAACTCATAGTCAATATAAGCTCAAAGCTTCCTTGGTAACATCCGGAATTACTTTGTATATAGTGACTCCCTAAAATTTCATTTTTAGAAAGATTTTGGAGTTATTTAGGTTTGCTTGTTGAGTACAATTGTTGTTTGGTACTCACTCCGCTTCTACACTTGTGTAGGTTCTGAGCCCCGATCGCCTTGATTATTCCCTTGTCACCTTCGTCCAAGACTTACTTGAGTAGTTTGTGAGGTAGAATGGTTATCATTTCAGCAGATATCACTTACTCTTTCGTTATATTTTTGTTCTGTTCTAGACACAAAGATATCCAGGTTTGTATTTATGTTGAATCAATGTAATACTTAGGCTTGTACATGTGACACCAAGTTTTGGGGGTGGGAGGGGGGGGGGGTTTATTATTGTTATGTTATATTTTTCCGCAATGTTCATGTTATATTAGCCTCTTAATCTGTTTTACTTCCACATTTACTTCTTTTGTTGGGTTTCAGGTTGATCTGTCTTGGTGAGATAAGACATGTGTCATCACACCCAATTTTGAGTTGCGACAATTTATCCATCAAAATAATGAAATATGATTTAAAAGTGTTTACTAAGGATATACTAACATCTTTATAAAACGTATTTTCAATTAAAAAATTCTACCAAATCTGCACGTGTGACAAGTTAATTATTGTGCTTTCTATTATCAAAATTAATTATGGAATATGACCTGTCAAAATTTTAGCAATTTTCAACTTTTTAAGAAAAAAGTAAAACAATTTCCTTGAAAGCGGATTGCACTAATCAATTTATTTAAAATTTGGACCCAACTTAAGAATTTCTTAATTTGACTACATTGACAATTCTTGTTTGACATCTATTAAAGCCACACACCTCTTCTAGTTTTATATATTCTATTCCAAAAGAAAGTATTTTTTGTTTGAGTATCACATATGGCTACAAAAAGGCTTAGGGATACTAGGAACTATAGTGAAAATGTGAGAAACTCCATCCTAGATAGAAGAGCAACAAGTTTGTTCAAGAAAGCAGAAGATCTTACTATTTTGTGTGATGTAGAAGTTGCCATAATTATTTTTAGACCAGGGAATAACCAACCTATTGCTTGAAAATCTACAAGTCTGGCTCAGGATGTCTTAACGAGGTATTTAAGTTCTATAGAGTACAAAAGGCTTAAAAAGTTGGTCAAACATGAAACCTATCTTCTGAGGAAAGCAGATAAGAAGACGAACAAATTAGTAAATTAGAGAAAATTAAGGATAAATTACTTATATACACACCTTTTTTTTTCCTATAATTTCTATTATTCCCTACCAGTTTTAAAATTTTCCAAAATCCCTTATTTACTCCCAAACACCAGATACATAAATCCTAACTCCTAAAACCAACGTTTATCCCTTCCTTATTTCACTCCACAAATTTCTCTCTACTTTTAGTCACAACAACAACAATTTCTTCTTTTTCTCCGATCTATCAATACCTTCAACAATTTTAAAAATAAAATATATTATTTTCTTTTCTTTTCTTTTTTCTTCATCATCGTCTTCTTTTTCTCATCTTTTTTCTAATAAAGTTTATCATAACCTCATGTATATATGTCTGTTTCTTTACGTGGATGTAAAGGTGTCTAGAATTGGAAGACTTTCATTTCAGCCTTTTCATTAAATTATATGTAGGACTCATAATATATATTAATGTATCATTCACATTTTTTCTTGATCAAAACAAGTAATTTACATATCTCAATTGTTACACTTTTTATATGTACAATATACATAATAATAGCCTGATACATTTATACAAATATGTGATACACAAGCTCGATATTCAAAACGTCTTTGATCCGTCTCAATTGTTAATTCATTTATAACATGTATCATATACAATATATTATGATGATACATTTTTATACAAATCACATCCAGATACAAAATAATGGCCACATCATAATCCATAGGTGCAAAATTACAATACACGCGCGTCGTTTACCACTAATATATCATGACTTACATATTCACCTCAACGATGTATCTGATCTCCAAATTTTTCCTCAACTCATCGATCTCTAATTCAGTTGCAATGGCTGATTTGAGATTCACAAACCAATATTTTATCAACAACAATCCCATATCTTTTGTCGACAAGTTTGATTCAAAAATTGAGAATTTGTTTGGAAGAATGAAAAGAAGAATTTTGGGATCTAAAAATACATTACATATACATCAAACTAGTAATGTATCAATTTGTAATCATAAATGTATCACGACTTATATATCAATACCATAATCTCCTTTGTCGTATATTTAGCATAATGGCCACCTTTATCAACAACATATTTTTCAGAACAACAATCAATGACAAAACTAGCAACAATCAGGAGTTCAGAACAACAATAAATGGCAAAAATGGTGACAAACAAGCAACGCAAGAAAAACAAATAGCCCCCAATCCCCAAGAGAAAAAAGAAATAACATTTGATTAGCCCGGGTATATAAGTTCAACGCCAATATTTTGAACAATAACAATTTCATAACTTTTGTCGACAAGTTTGATTCAAAAATTGAGAAAGAAGAATTTTGAGATCTAAAAACACATTACATATACATCAAACTAGTAATGTATTACGACTTATATATCAATACAAATTCAAAAATTAAATCAGAGGGTATACATAGCAAGTCCAAACAACTTGAATCAAAATTGAAAGGATCTTCGATGAACTTGAAGATTCAAAAGGAAAT
Source organism: Solanum tuberosum (assembly GCF_000226075.1). NCBI lineage: Eukaryota > Viridiplantae > Streptophyta > Magnoliopsida > Solanales > Solanaceae > Solanum > Solanum tuberosum. The sequence goes on along the minus strand of NW_006238986.1, from coordinate 1,278,877 downwards.
CGTTTGTCCAACAACAACTCCATCACTTTTGTATCCTTCATAACTCACCTTGCTAACCCAAAATTCCGACAAAAGTTTTTGAATCAAATTTGAAAGGTTTCTTACTGAACAGGGGGAGCAATTTGAAGTTTTGAATTTGAGAGTAAGAAGAAACGTAAGAGTAATTTATGGGATTTAATTAGATTTTCAGATTTTATTCCCTTTTTAGCACAACAGAAGGATTCTTCTTGTATTAGAATAAATGTATTCGGATAGTGAATTAATGTATGCGGATGGTGACTTATGTATCAGGAAGGTACAAATTTTAAGGGATTATTGTAATTGGAAAAAGAGAAGGGATAGGATGTAATTTACTCTTTACACTATATGATTTATGTAAGTTATACGAAAATTAATGAGGAGAAGGAGATGGAACTCCTCTTCAACCAACTAGTAGAGGAAAAAAGTATTAATGAACTTGATGCAAGACAATGATAGGTTGGTTAAAGGTGTTCGCTGCAAAAACGACTAAAATAAATGAAAGGAAGATACAATTGAATCAACCTCTAAATCCTCCAGTGAAAATGTTACCCTATCAGCAAGTCCGATGGAATATTTATTGAATGACATGTATTTTATCGAGACTATGACTGCAATAGGGGATAGAAGCGGTACAGAGTCTGCATCAACAGAAGGCAATGACACCAACACTAAAGATGATGGACATTCCAAGGACCTCGATTAAGAATATAACAATAATGTTGTTCTATCATTGTTTTTTCATGTTGCCTTTTTCATAGTGTGCGTCTTAATTTAATGCATTTTTTATCCATTTCGTGTTATCGTATTTTTTACTTCAATTATTTATGAACCTTATTCTATTTTATTGGAAAAAATGAACTAATGTTGTTCAATCAACAAGTTATTTGCGTTAAACTTTTGGACTAAGTTGAATCTTTATTTATAGCCGTATATTTTTATTTTTTTTGTTTACCAACTTATGATATTTGATGCAAAAGGTATTTTGTGTGCATGTGAAAATTAAGAAATTTCTACCCTACATATAGTAGTCTATTCAAATCCATCAAAGAAAAACCTCAATCTTTATAAACTTTCTAAAATAAAAATTCTAGTCTCAACATTTACCCTTTTTTGGGGTGTTCGGATTGACTTTTTGTAAGTGACTAATAATTTAAAAGCTAAAAGTCAGAAGTTGGGAACACCCAACTTTTGGTTATTGATCTTATTATGTACTTTTTCAGCCTAAAATAAAGTGCTTAAAACACTTTTTGTGTTTTCCAAACACTTTCATAACTAAAAAATAGAAGATCAAAATTCACTTAAAATTAGCCAATTCAAACACCCATATCTCCAACCCTAATCTCTATTTTGCTCTCCAAATATAGAGTTCTCTATTTTTTCAGACAACCAACTTCAACCCAATTCTCTATTTTACTCTCTAAAAAAGAATCTTTTTTTCTCTACTCAATATTTATTTTTATTTCATTCTTATTTTCTTATTTCATGATACACATCCTTTATTCCTTTTTTCCCCAAATAATCACTTTATATAATATTCATGTAATATAAAAATTTCTTTTTTCAAATTCTTTACTTAATATAAAATTATATTTTTCCTAAATTTATAAATAACATAAATTGCAAGTTAATATTATATGATATACAAATTAATGGACAATTCAATAAAAGTGAAATTATTAGTGAAATATAATTACATAAATACTCTACTTTCAAGATTATTACATTGCTCCAATAAATGTTCTATTAATGCATTACGGAGTTCAAAATGAGCATTTTATCCTTAATCATTTTATGTCGAGCTAAAGATTGTTCAAATCGGAGATTTTCATTCAGCAAGAACAACTACGAATAATTGAAAAAAGAAATCAACAAGCACAACCGCAATCACAACTACACTAATTATGTGGATCATACACTAATTTTTTCCGAATATTGTTAAATCTGAAAAATGACCTACCGGATTACTAAATTATTGTTGTGATAAAATTATTATGTTATGTATTGTTATCTTGTATTTAAATTATTCTGTCATGTATTGTATTTTTAAATTAAAATTTTTATCTTATCATTTTAATTTTGTGCATTCTTCATAATGAAAATTAATAATGATATCAAACTATATTAAAGTGACGAAAATTAAAAAAATAGAAACATTATTAATTCGGGATGAAAGTAGTATATATTAAATAATATATTTTTTAAAATGTTATACTACATTTAAAATGAATTACTAATATTAGAGATATAATTAATGGTCTTATATGAAAAATAATATGTTACCTACAAAATAATAGAAATAATGAAAAAGTGAAATAGAGAGATGAATAGTAGTTCTCCAAATTTGGTATTGTTGGGTTTAGCAAGGTGTGAATGGGAAAAAAGAAGAGAAAATGGAAAGTGGGGGAACCAATTTTGGAGGGAAAATGAAAAGTCATTGCAAAGTGCAAATGAAAAGTCATTTTTACCATATTGGTAGAAGAAAGGAAATTGTTGTCCTTATGTTAGGAAACACTTCCTTTAGTTCTTAAGGGGTTAAGAAGAAGGTGCCCCCTCGCGCCATCGTCGTTGCTCGCTCAGCCTCGGCTTCGGCTTCGGCTTCGAATTTGGCAAATTATTAATTGATAATATATTTGGACAAAATTTATTTAATCAATCTTGTTAATTCATTTCTTTTCTCTTAGAAATTAATTCAGAATGTTAGTTAAATAACGAAATTAATTTTGCAACGAATTATTTGAAATTCACGCGTAACGGTAAATTCGTTTGAAAGGATTTGCTCCTTCCGAAAAGTCATTACTTTTCCCAAAAGACACAACGTTTTGAAAAAAATGGGTCTGAACAGACGCGTTCCTTGCTGCTAATGGCTATAAATAAGAGGTCGTTTTCGTTTTTCAAACACTGAAAAAAATTTCCTCGCTGCATGCATTTTCTTACATAAACAAAATTGTCGATCGACTGAGTTTGTGTGTGCTCTTGTTGTTGTTCTTGCATTCGCTGAAGTTATTGAAGTTTGAGGTACCACTACTTCTTTAATAGGTTAATCTGTTTTATCTTGGGAGGAATTAATCTGCAACCTCAGGTACAGTGAGGGGATTAAATTTCTTAAGGAAACACAGTGGTTTCTGTGGACTCGGATTAAAAATCATTCTGTCTATTTCTTCTTTTTCTGTTTCTATATTTTTGACTAACTTGAATACAGGAGATAAAAATCTTAAGAAATTTATAGTTTCTGTATTTGAGGTTTCTGGAGATTAAAACCTTTATGGTTTTCTACTCTGTTTGAATTTTTAAAATTCATTCGATTAACGATTAAAATAACATAAAAACTTTATCGTTAAATCAGAAACAGTCTGTGTAAGGATTTATTCTTTACTGTTAGTATTTCACATACTAAAATTGTCTGACATTTGTAACAAAAAAACAACTAATTCAAGTCAAGTAAATGCTGGAACAGTACGTGTTGCAACAACATCGGTTGCACACAATCGTTCAACTACTGCCCTAGCACCGGCTGAGAAACTTGCAAAGTTTTCTGGAGTCGATTTCAAGAGATGGCAGCAAAAAATGTTCTTCTATCTGGCTACGTTGAGCCTGCAGAGGTTCATTAATGAGAACGTTCCTGTTATGTCGAATGAAACTCTGCCTGAAGAATGATTTTTGGTAACAGAAGTGTAACATCCGGCAATGTGAAATGACTACGAAGAGGCTTAAAATTGGAAATTTTCATTTTTGGAAAGAATTTTGAAAATCTGGAAATTTAGTTTAAGTATGGGAAAAAAATGAGTTTTTTTGTCAACTTCAAACAGTCATAACTCATAGCTCAGAATGAGTTAGGCGAATTTCCAGTTATTTCTGGAAAGATTTTGGAATGATCTTTCCAACGCCGCTGAGTTTGCTCGATTCCGAGTTCGTATGAGTGAGTTATCCCCTTTGGAAGTTGGGCTGTTGGCACAGCCGCACAGGGCAGTTTAAACCG
>NW_006238986.1:1274201-1274425 GCF_000226075.1 Solanum tuberosum | reverse complement strand
TGGGGCGTCGCGCCAGCCAGCGCCCCCCAAAAGGGGTTCTGAATTTTCCCCCTTGGGGAGGCGCGCCTGGCAGAACGCCCAGCAGGCCCTTCTGAAGTTTGAGGGCTGGCGCCCCACACCTCTCATAGCTCCTAGAATGCCAATTTCCCCTATTCTTTTCACACTTTGTCATGCATGTTCCATGGTATTGTACCTATGTTTCATAGTTGTTTTCGACACTCCAA
>NW_006238986.1:1267101-1273354 GCF_000226075.1 Solanum tuberosum | reverse complement strand
TGTTTCTGTATTTTTGACTAACCTGAATACAGGAGATAACAATCTTAAGAAATTTATATAGTTTCTGTATTTGAGGTTTCTGGAGATTAAAACCTTTATGGTTTTCTATTCTGTTTGAATTTTTAAAATTCATTCGGTTAACGATTAAAAGAACATAAAAACTTTATCGTTAAATCAGAAACAGTCTGTGTAAGGATTTGTTCTTTACTGGTAGTATTTCACATACTAAATTGTCTGCCATTTGTGACAGAAAAATGACTAATTCAAGTCGAGTAAATGCTGAAACAGTAATGCTGGAACAGTAAGTGCTGCAACAACATCGGTTGCACACAATCGTTCAAATGCTGCCCTAGCACCGGCTGAGAAACCTGCAAAGTTTTCTGGAGTCGACTTCAAGAGATGGAAGCAAAAGATGTTTTTCTATCTGACTACATTGAGTCTGCAGAGGTTCATTAATGAGAACGTTCCTGTTATGTCGGATGAAACTCCGCTTGAAGAACGATTCTTGGTAACAGAAGCATGGACACATTCTGATTTTTTGTGTAAAAATTATATTCTGAGTGGCCTGCAGGATGATCTGTACAATGTTTACAGTAATGTGAAAACCTCAAAAGAACTCTGGGATGCTTTAGAAAAGAAGTACAAAATAGAGGATGCCGGAATGAAGAAGTTCATTGTGGCAAAATTTCTGGACTATAAGATGATAGATAATAAAACCGTCGTGACCCAAGTTCAAGAATTATAGGTCATAATCCATGATCTCCTTGCTGAAGGTATAAATTTATTTAATACCTATGTTGGAAATATTAAGTCTATTCTTAATACTCATATAATCTTTAATGTAGGATTCATTGTGAATGATGCTTTTCAAGTGGCTGCCATTATTGAGAAGTTACCTCCATTGTGGAAGGACTTCAAAAACTACTTGAAACATAAACGCAAAGAGATGATTGTTGAAGATCTCATGGTAAGGCTGAGAATCGAAGAGGATAACAAGGCCGCAGAAAAGAGGTCATGTGGTAATTCAACAACATCTGGAGTAAATATTGTTGAAGAAGATCCCACAAAATCAAAGAAAAGAAAGAAAGCATCTGGTCCAAATAGCAATCCTTTTAAGAAGAAATTCAGTGGAAGCTGCTTCAATTGTGGCAAACGTGGTCATAAGGCTACTGAATGTCGAGGTCCCAAGAAGGACAAGAAGAAGGATCAAGCAAATTTGGTGAATCCAAAGAAGAGATGGACGATCTTTGTGCAATGCTTTCAGAATGCAACTTGGTTGGAAATCCAAGAGAGTGGTGGATAGATTCCGGTGCCTCATGCCATGTTTGTGTCAACAAAGAATTATTTTCATCATATACTCCAGCACCTACAGACGAGAAGTTGTTTATGGCAAACTCCGATGTTGCAAAGGGGGAAGGAACTGGCAAAGTCCTCTTAAAGATGACATCGGGCAAGGTGGTGACTTTGAACAGGGTCTCGTCTGTTCTGGAATTGCGAAAGAACTTAGATTCTACACCAGTTCTGACTAAGAACAGATTCAAATATGTATTTGTTTCTGATAAAGTTGTAGTGAGTAAGAATGAAATGTATGTAGGAAAAGGCTACCTCACTGAGGGACTCTTTAAACTCAATGTAATTGCAGTTGATATGAATAAAGATTTCTTCTTCTTCTTACTTGCTTGAGACTAAATGTTTATGGCATGAATGTTTGGGACACGTTAATAACAAAACCTTGCGAAAACTGATTAACTTAAATGTTTTGCCTAAATTTGAGTGCAATAAATCAATATGTCAAATTTGCGTTGAATCTAAGTATGCTAAGCATCCTTATAAGTCTGTTGAAAGGAATTCATATCCCTTAGAACTGTTTCGCACAACATTTGTGACATGAAGTCAACACCAACACGTGGTGGGAAAAAGTATTTCATAACTTTTATTGACGACTGCACTAGATATTGTTATTTCTATTTGCAAAATGGTAAGGATGAAGCAATAGATGCATTTAGGCAATATAAAACTGAAGTTGAAAATCAGTTGGATAAAAAGATCAAAATGATTAGAAATGATAGAGGTGGAGAATATGAATCTCCATTTGCAGAAATATGTTTGGAAAATGGAATCATCCATCAAACTACTGCACCTTACTCTCCTCAATCTAATGAAGTTGCGGAAAGGAAAAACCTAACTTTAAAGGAAATGATGAATGCCTTACTTATAAGTTAAGGTTTACCACAAAACTTGTGGGGGGGGAGCTATCCTTACAGCAAATCGAATACTCAATAGAGTGTCTCACACGAAGACACATGTTATTCCATATGAGAAATAGAAAGGTACAAAACCCAACTTGAAATATTTCAAAGTGTGGGGGTGTCTAGCCAAAGTCCAGGTTTCTATACCTAAGAGGGTGAAAATAGGGCCTGAGACTGTGGATTGTGTATTCATTGGATATGTCACAACTAGTAAGGCATGTCGATTTTTGGTTCATAAGTCGAACATCCGGATATTCATGATAATACGGTAATGGAATCAGATAATGCTGAATTTTTTGAACATATCTATCCGTATAAAACTAGATTTGAGTCATCTAGTGGGGGGATCTAAACAACCTCGAGAAGAACCAAAAGAGAATGAAACCAATGAAGCGAGTCCAAGGCGCAGTAAACGTCAAAGGACAGCTACTTCATTTGGATCTGATTTTGTAACATTCCTTCTTGAAAGTGAGCCTCAAACATTCAAAGAAGCGATGTTGTCTAGCGACTCAACCTCTTGGAAGGAGGCTGTCAATAGTGAGATTGAATCAATCTTAAGCAATCATACCTGGGAGTTGGTTGATCTTCCTCCAGGGAACAAACCCTTGGGTTCAAAATGGATCTTCAAAAAGAAGATGAAAGATGATGGAACTATTGACAAATATAAAGCAAGACTTGTTGTCAAAGGCTTTAGACAGAAAGAAGGTCTTGATTATTTTGACACATACTCGCCAGTGACTAGGATTACATCAATTCGGATGTTAATTGCCCTAGCTGCAGTATAAGGTCTTGCAATCCATCAAATGGATGTGAAAACCGCATTCTTAAATGGAGAGCTGGAGGAAGAGATTTACATGGAACAGCGTGAGGGCTTCGTAGTTCCCGGTAAAGAAAAGTAAGTATGAAAACTTGTTAAGTCACTTTATGGACTAAAACAAGCACCGAAACAATGGCATGTAAAGTTTGATCAAACCATGCTGTCAAATGGATTTAAGATCAATGAGTGTGATAAATGTGTTTACATTAAGGACACTCGGGATCAGGAAGTCATTGTATGCCTATATGTGGATGACATGTCGATAATGAGCAAGGACATTGCCAATGTAAAAGCTACTAAGCGTATGCTTGCTAGTAAGTTTAATATGAAAGATCTAGGAGTAGCCGTTTTGATATTGGGAATAAAGATTCACAAAACTCCTAACGGTCTAGCATTGTCTCAATCTCATTATATTCAAAAGGTACTTGAAAAACTCAAGTATTTGAATTTCAAAAAAGCAAAGACCCCAATTGATGTGGACCTTAATCTTGCTAAGAATAAAGGTGAAAGTCAGTCTCAATTGGATTATGCCAGAGTATTGGGAAGTTTGATGTATGTCATGAATTGTACACGACCAGACATAGCCTGCACTATAAGTAAACTGAGTCGATACACAAACAATCCCAATCATGATCATTGGTTGGCAATGAAGAGAGTTTTTGGGTACTTAGAAGACACTCAAAACTATGTTTTGCATTACAACAAATATCCAACAGTTCTTGAGGGATATAGTGATGCAAATTGGATTACTGGGTCAACTGAAACGAAATCCACGAGTGGATATATTTTCACTATTGGTGGAGGAGCATTATCTTGGAAATCATCCAAACAAACATATATAGCTCGCTTTACAATGGAGTCTGAATTCATCGCCTTAGATAAGGCAGGTGAAGAAGCTGAATGGCTTTGGAATCTCTTAGAAGATATTCCGTTTTGGCCCAAACCAATGGCCCCTATATGCATACACTGCGATAGTCAAGCTGCAATAGGAAGGGCTGGAAGCATTATGTATAACGGGAAGTCTCATCACATAAGAGGAAGACATAACTCTGTTAGACAACTACTCTCTAGTGGAATTATCACAATTGACTATGTAAAGTCAAAGGATAATGTGTCGGATCCACTTACAAAAGGCATAACTAGAGAGGGAGTTGAGAGATCGTCGACGAGAATGGGACTATGGCCGAGAACAGGTCATCGTGGCGGTAACTCTACCTAGAAGAATGGAGATCCCAAGATCTAGGTTCAAGGAGATAAAACAAAGTCATAGATGACGGTTCAACATTGTCAAAAATTATTTTATGTTCATTCTCATGATGAGACAATGTTCAGTAACCAGGATAAAGGCATAAGGACTTTTTAATGGTTTCTAAGTTTGATACATGGTATATCAAATAGTTTATCTACGGGATAACACATTTAGAAACCACCTATGTAAGTGTGAAGTGTAAGTCGCTTCAAGGAGAATCCGGTAAGGCCAGTTCTCTAAGCACTTATTAACCGAGATGTGTTCATGGCTGAAACGAACAAAACAATGAGAACCAAAAATAGTTCAAGGGTTGATTGTGTGACTTATGTTGTCTAGGTATACACCAATGCTCGACGGTTCAAAGATATCAAATCTATCGATTGACTGAGTATATCCGATATATGTTCACTACGGAAAGTTTAAAGGGAAACCTACTTATCCAGATGCAATTAACCCTTACTTACGAGCACACAAGTTTTTCATGCATATGTTTTAACAATGGCCATTCCCCATTCATGTGGGGGATTGTTGGGTTTAGTAAGGTGTGAATGGGAAATAAGAAGAGAAAATGGAAAATGGGGAAACCAATTTTGGAGGGAAAATGAAAAGTCATTGCAGAGTGCAAATGAAAAGTCATTTTTACCATATTGGTAGAAGAAAGGAAATTGTTGTCCTTATATTAGGAAACACTTCCTTTAGTTCTTAAAGGGTTAAGAAGAAGGTGCCCCCTCGCGTTGTCGTCGTGGCTCGCTCGGCTTTGGCTTCGGCTTCGGCTTTGGATTTGACAAATGATGCGATTGATTGATAATATTTTTGGACAAAATTTATTTAATCAATCTTGTTAATTCATTTCTTTTCGCTTATAAATTAATTCAGAATGTTAGTTAAATAACGGAATTAATTTCGCAACGAATTATTTGAAATTCGCGCGTAACGGTAAATTCGTTTGAAAGGATTTGTTCCTTCCGAAAAGTCGTTACTTTTCCCAAAAGACACAACGTTCTGGAAAAAATGGGTCTGAACAGATTTGTCTGAACAGACGCGTTCCTTGCTGCTAATGGCTATAAATAAGAGGTCGTTTTCGTTTTTCAAACACTAAAAGAATTTTCCTCTCTGCATGCATTTTCTTACATAAACAAAATTGTTGATCGATGACTGAGTCTGTGTGTGCTCTTGTTGCTGTTCTTGCGTTCGCTGAAGTTATTGAAGTTTGAGGTACCGCTACTTCTTTAATAGGTTAATTCGTTTTATCTTGGGACGAATTAATCTGCAACCTCGGGTACAGTGAGGGGATTAAATTTCTTAAGAAAACACAGTGGTTTATGTGGACTCGGATTAAAAATCATTCTGTCTATTTCTTCTTTTTCTGTTTCTGTATTTTTGACTAACCTGAATATATGAGATAACAGGTATCACTCTTCTTTTCTCCCCTTAAACCTTACTCTTTTAAAGCTACAACAAACAACTACAATTTATAAAGTATCACTCAAGTTCGCATTGTTCTACCTTAAAAAAATTGTCACCTTATCACCAAAGTGGTTCTAACATTTTGTATTGGTCATACCTGTGCATTCAAGACTTGACATATTTAATCAAAATTTTCATGGATTCTTAGAGCCCGTTTGGATTGACTTAAAAAAAGTAACTTTTAAAAAGTAACTTTTTAAAGTGCTGGAACTTATTTTAAAAATAAGTAGTTATGTGTTTGGATAAAAGTGCTGCAGTTGAAAAAAAAATTGTTGATGTGTTTGGCAAATAAGTGCTGGTAAACACTTTTTTTAATCAAAATGTCTGAAATACCCTTTAAGCTGTTAACATGATAAAAAGTTGATTAATTTAAGGTTTTTATACTTAAAAATAAATTTATATTTTTCATCCTTAAGTAATAATATCTTCCTATCATTCACATATTTCTTTACCACCACAAATTATTTATAA
>NW_006238986.1:1264974-1266810 GCF_000226075.1 Solanum tuberosum | reverse complement strand
CAATAATAATAATAATAATAATAATAATAATAATAATAATAATAATAATAATAATAATAATAATAATAATAATAATAATAATAATAATAATAATAATAATAATAATAATAATAATAATAATAATAATAATAATAATAATAATAATAATAATAATAATAATAATAATAATAATAATAATAATAATAATAATAATAATAATAATAATAATAATAATAATAATAATAATAATAATAATAATAATAATAATAATAATAATAATAATAATAATAATAATAATAAATGTTAGGGTTAATTCAATATGGGCAATTTGGGAAATGTATAAAAGAATTAAGGGCAAAAAGATAATATACTTGGTCAACATAAAAGGGCTTTTAAGTTAAAAAAAAAAGAAACTCCCCTCCCCTAGCTTTTAGCTTTTGGCTTAAAATAAGTCATTTCTGACTTAAAATAAGTCACTTTGATAATTGTCAAACACTTTAATAAGTCAAAAACTGGCTTTTAAGCCAGTTTGACCAGCTTAAAAGCCCATCCAAACAGGCTCTTAATTGGAAACTTCTTATGCAGTTAAGCCAAACTCAATTGAGCCTTTTGGATGTATATATCTTAGATATACAAACATGTCCATGTCTATACATGTTCACAAAGGGGAACATGTATGTTTTTACAACATAGGAAAATTTTATTGAGGAAAGTACTAAGACTCTTAATATACAACAAAATACAAATGCTCTTAGCTTGGCATTAACATAGTTTTTTTTGTATTATATATCCAGTTTCCTCAGCCACAAGTGTAAGCTTTGTATGCAAAGGGAACATGCATTTAACAAATAAAATCAGAGAAAGAATAGGAAAAGCTTCAGAGAACCTTCTGGCATTCCCCAAACCTACACCTTAGACGTAGTCAACACTCATAATCATTGCTGGTCCCACGTGAACCATTGGACTGACTGACTACTTAGCAGAAAATTATACATACTTGTTGAAGCCTTATAAAATGAGCATACAAAATTAATGAAAGATATATCATGCAAAAGTCTTAAATAAATCTGAATATAAATAATGTTTAAAACTTTTGAATGCTCAAGAGTGAACTTGTAACATCCCTAAATATTAACGAAGAGTCGCATGTCGATTTACCGTTGCTTAATTACTACACTATGTTTTATTCTCATTTTGGGAACTTGAAGTTTTGTGATAATTGAAAACTTGCTTAACATAAATTGTGATCGTAATTTAAGGTATTGTATAGAATTATGTATAAATTTAAAAGGAGGTGAGGGATATATATATAGGTGTATATGTATGCATTTTGGGCAGCACACAACTAATTGGGCAGCCACCTTTTGAAGGACAGCTGTACAAGTGATAAACATCACGTGTGTAACTATATATTTTCACACCTCCTTGAGTTAAATTCATTTCCTTCAAGTCTAAGAACCTTAGAACCTTATCTAACAAGTTTTTCTTCAAAATCACAAGAGAAAAACTTGGCCCTTTTGGCTGGAATTCGAGACTCACACTTCTTTTTGGTAAGTGGTAAAATCTGTTTTTGAGCTGGGTAGTGTTTAGTACTTAAAGCATAACTTGAGTTATAGAACTTAGTTTACAGTGAATAAATATGATCTGGAAAGATAATTCGTAGACCTACAACTCTTATGTTTATGTAAAACTCTAATTTAGTTGTTATGGATTCGAAATATGGGACGCAACATAGGATAAGTTCTGTCCAGAGATCGAAAGTAGAAATCATGTATGGACAACTGTTAGTGTTTTGAATATATCTTTTTGTACAAAATGTATTTTGTGGTGATTCTTGTTTTTTTTTAACCCTAAGAG
>NW_006238986.1:1252440-1264107 GCF_000226075.1 Solanum tuberosum | reverse complement strand
TGGCCATTGGAGATGGAAATTTTGAGAGCCTTAAGGAAGATCACATTTGCATATAGGCATCTATATTTTGTATAAATCTTGGGACTTGTAAATGATCTATGTGTTGTATATTTACATGAAATTTTGAGGACTAATTTGATCATGTCACCATGGGTTGTAATATAAGTATGTCTATATGTTTGGTTCTTTTGGGGTGTGTAAACCCAAGTCTTGTAATATATTAAATTTACCACTAATTTTGAATGATTGTGTGAAGCATGAACCACCTAGTTTGGGTGCTCGGATGTTGGTAATATTCTTTTTATATCATTTTTACTAGTGTGAGGACCATATACGCATAAAAATCTCGTGAGTTATTAGCTTATATTATTTCGGAAGGGTCGCTACAGAACTGACTCACTAACTTTGTCTATCTATGAAACCTCTACTAACTGAAGATAGGTGTCATGACAAGACCAGCGACTACCTGATTATTCACCTAACAATGTCTGAAAGATTAAATAAACTAAACTAACTAAATTGGAGTCCTCTGAAAGGGAGGAGGTCTCACCGATTGGTGGAAAGTGTTACAACCCAAAGTACACCCTAGATGTGACATTACAAATAGAACCCTGAGAGGCCCTAAACAAGACACTCGACATAAGCATGGCGGTAAAGAAATACAATATGAGAGAGTATAACCAATAAGTATCAACACTTAAAATGACATAAAAGAAGCCAACAGAGTACATAAGAGAATATGGGGAATACTACTAAGTCTGACATAAGCCCTATATTCATAGACGTGACTAGGACAAACCTAAGTCACGAACTTAATCTAGAAACTGAAAAGACATCACAAGAAATAAAATTGTCCATGGTCTTTCCATCGAATCATGAGGACTCACCAACCCAAGAAGTCAATAGCTGAGAAATACCGATCTAGCCACATGTGGGAGAAGCGTTAAACCTTATATTATGAAATAATATAGGCATAATATGCATCATTACTTTGAATGTACTGAATATAGGGAAATGCATAAAATGTAAACATGATAAAACAGTGAATTTAAACATGATATGCATGACCAAGTAAAATGTGGTAAAAGTCTTTAAAAAGAAACCATAAATCATAAACAAGGTCAATGCATAATGAAAACCATAGAAAAGTTTTGACAAGATTTTTGAAGAAAACATTGTTCATTTGTGGGATATTTACCGTTAACCGATAATAAAACCATGTGAGCTATAATATGGAATCAATTGTAACCCTCACACCGAAAAGATAGAGTCTACTTGCCAAGGTAAGAACTCTGTATCATTCATTATTGCTAAAATGGATCCACGAGCTAGGTCATTTATGAGAAATTCATGAGCTTGATAGGTCATTTATGAGACAATGTTGGAAAGGAACAACAAATTGATCTCATTCATATAAAAAAAATGAACGAGTCTTTTGAAGTTTAAAAATTTTGTGCACAACCTAATAGTTTTGACTGGCTGCTGCATTTATACAAGGCCTAACATGTTATTGTCATGCCAGATCACAAGTCTTGATGCAATCATGCAATGCAGTCAACTCTTTACTAATCCTCTGTTTATTAGTTCAATATCTATCAATTATATGCCACGCCAAATTAGTGCACTATGACCATTAACCACTTCCTTATTTTTTTTCATGTTGTATCTGCAGAGTGATGGTTAGACTTGCTATGTTGTATGGGACATAGTGTTTACCAATCAAGAACTTACATGTTCAAAAGATGAAAGTTGCAAAGATGAGGATGTTGTGGTGGATATGTAGCATAGTAGGAGAGATAAGATTAGAAATGAAGAAATCTGGAACAAGGTAGGAGTGGCCTCATGGTGGACAAGATGAGGGAAGGGGAGATGAGATGATTTGGACATGTGAAATGGAGAAGTGTAGATGCCCAAGTGAGGAGGTGTGAGAAATCGGCAATGGTGGGCATTAGTAAAGGTAGAGACAATCTGAAGAAGTATTGGGGAAGTGATTATATAGGACATGGTGTATCTTGAGCTTACTCAGAACGTGACCTTCGATAGGAGAGTTTGGAAATCATGAGTTAGGATAGGAGGTTAGTTGGTAGTTGATCATTTTCTCACTTTACTGGGGGATAGACTTAATGGTCATACTTAGACCTTCTTTCTTACTAGTGGTATTAGCCTTATTCTCGTAGTTTCTTGTTCTTCGACTTCAGTGATCCCTTGTGTTTTTTGTACTTCAATTATCACATTATTTCGTTGTAATTATTGTTCTTTCCTCTATATGTTGTGTACTTATCTTCATTTCACGTTATTTCATTGTTGTTAGTGCTCTTATTTATGTTTTCCCTTTTTCAAACGGCTTAGAAATGCTTTATTTAAGATCAGGGTCTAGTGAATATAATCTCTCTATCTTTACGATGTGGGGTAAGGCCTACGTACGCTCTACCCTCCCCAGATCCCACTTGTGCAATTACACTGGGTATGATGTCATTGTTGTATCTTGAGTTGTGCAATTACACTGGGTATGATGTCATTGTTGTATCTTGAGTTGTGCAATTACACTGGGTATGATGTCATTGTTGTATCTTGAGTTGTGCAATTACACTGGGTATGATGTCATTGTTGTATCTTGAGTTGTGCAATTACACTGGGTATGATGTCATTGTTGTATCTTGAGTTGTGCAATTACACTGGGTATGATGTCATTGTTGTATCTTGAGTTGTGCAATTACACTGGGTATGATGTCATTGTTGTATCTTGAGTTTAATAAATTCCTAACCTTGAATGAGAAGGTAGTTTAGCATGCAATAGCCTAATAAATGTCAATCTAAGCCACAATTCAGGAATGCAGTTGTTGAAAAAAGCTAAGAGAAAATCTTACCAACAACAATAGATGTGTTTCAATCCTAAACAAGTTGGAGTACGTTGTATGAAGCCTCTAAGTCTATTATGCTCTATCGATGGTAAGATTCCACAACAAGAACTATAATTCAATCCCCAGACTAGTTGGGACTATTAGACTTATTTACTAAATATAGACTTAACATTAACTTATTATTTCGTTTACCAAAATGGGTCAGGTATTAATGGTTGGTGGACAAGACCCAAGCCATATATTTATATGGATTTCATGATGGACCTGTATCATTTCATGTACTAGGTGTGGGTCGACAAAAGTGTAGGCCTATTGGAGAACTATGAGCTTGTATTTGGGAGGCCCACTAGGTTAAGACTTTTAAGCCTATATATATATGGCGCTAGGTCCTCTCTTGTGACTTAACCTAAAATATTTCCCCATAGTTGTCCGCTGTCATAAACTAAAGGAGAGGAAAACTCACCCAAAGTTTTTCTTAGTTGTGCATTGCTATGGCGTACATGTACACACTCTTTTTTTGCAAATGTCATTATTTTATCGGTGTTCTTCATATATCTGAACAATATCTTGTGCTTCTCGATTAATTTAATACTTTATAGCAGAAAAAAATGCATAGGTCTAGAACCATTTTAATTGATCATCACACGAATAGATTAAAATATTACTATTACTGTAAACTGGATCGCGTTTTAGATTGCATCCTAAACCCTAAAACAGAGATAGTATTGCAGCAATGGTTTGTTATACTTGCACTTTGTATGCATATGTTACTTTATTAGAATGATATTCAATTTATCAAGTTCAAAGTTTATTTCGGTTTGGAATTCTTAAGTTCTTAGCAGTATTCGTATGCTATAAGGTTTCTGTCTTTTGGGCCCTTCATCTTTTTGAATCGAGACCCGGCACAACTCACGTCATTCCAACAATCGGTGGGAGCACCTCGATCACGCACAGTAACTGGGAGTCCTATTACATCCAAGACAAAGTTTGTCTTCAATTGTGCGTCGCTATGGAGTAATGGTACACTCCCTTTCTGTGAATTTCATTATTTTATAGGTGCTCTTCATATATGTAATTAATATCGTTGTGTTTCTCAATTAAATTAATAGTTGATATCATAAAAAATTACATAGGTCTCAAACCCTATAAATTGTTCATTAGACGAATAGATTAAAATATTACTATTAGTATAAACTGGATCGCATTTGAGATTTCATCCTAAACTCTAAAACAGAGATAATATTGGGGTAATGCTCGGTTTTACTTGCACTCTGTATGCAGATGTTACTTTATTAAAATGATATTCAATTAATCAAGTTCAAAGTTTATTTCAGTTTTAGAATTCTTAAGTTCTTGGCAGTAATCATACGCTACAAGGTTTCTCTCTTTTGGGCCCTTCATCTTTTTGAATTGAGACCCAGCTGAAGAAACCTTACCCCTATACAAGAACCATGTTCTTGTTAGTTTGCCTTAATAAATAAGCAACACAATAAAACATATATTTTACAGTGGAAACCTTCCTCCCTCAAGGAAGGGAAAAACCACATCACAATTTTATTACCTTCAAGAACAATTCAATATTACAACTCAATAAACAAGGAATTAACTCTAGTACCTTTACTCTCTATCGATTAACTATAATCGAAGACTCTTCTCTCTAAGAAGTTAAACCTACTTCTTGTTAATATTCTCTCGAAACTCTCTCACACAATCTGAACACTAATTCCTAAGCAATGTTTTCTTAGACGAAACAATAAAACTACCCTTTAGAAAGAAAACCTAACTCTAGTTCTTCTTTCTTCTCACCTTTTTAATCTCTCTGAGTCACTCTTCCTTTGCTGAAGATTCTCTCACTTTGTTATTGCAAAAGCCAATTTTTCCTTCTTTGATTTCGACCTTTTATAGATGTGGATTCAGCTTTAGTCAACTTTTACGAGGAAAGAAATTAGTTTTTCCTAGAGAAATAATCATCTTCCTTATAGGACTTGTTTGTCTCCTTCCCTTTCCGCATAGGATTCATCTGCCTTTTATTTTTCTCCTTATTTGACTAGGATTGTTGTTTTAAATATATTTCATATTGCATATATGTTTGTGCGATATTTTCTCACTCTTTTTATTTTATGTCTAGTACATGCTTGTGAACCTGGTTCATATTGTCATCATCAAAAGCTATTGGAAAGTTCTGGCAGGTCTCATCAATTTCTCCCTTTTTGATGATGACAAATATACTCTTTTATGCACTAGTTTCAACAAAACACACTCTTCCCCCTTTTGACATATGAAAAAGAAGGGTAAAGTACAAAAACAACATAGGAACATAACAAACTTAGAGCCTTAAGGGCAACACTCAGCCATGACAAACAGATAAATGATCAAGATCTAAGGATATTAGGCATCCAAACAAGATGCAAAGATAACATTCATGCAGGGATAAAGAGATAATCAAAACATGATACACGATGTTTTAAGCTTAGTAGGAGCTCCACCACAACATACAAAAATACAAAACGGAAGAAGCAACAAGATTGCCTCAAATAAGCAAAAAGGGCGGTCTGGTATAAGGGTTTCAGACCAGAAAGGATGAAGGGTGTGAGATAGAGCCAAGAGTTGCAACACACGATCCACTTGAGCATTGTTGTTATGTCGCTGCTGCAACAACTGGTCCTTCAATGTAGTTACTTCCCACTGCGACTCAACTAGGTTAGTGCGAAAACTCTCAATTTCAACAACGAGGGCAACATTCTGTTCCTAGCAACATGACGATCATTGAGAAGGATGTCAACTGGGACAGTAGCGTTTGGGAGCAATAGCAGGAACCTGGTAGTTATTATCAAGTAGTTTACAGTCAGAAAGAGTAGACCTGGTGATCATATCCTTCTTGTCCATAACCCTCCCTTCCCCCCAAAGAAACTTCAAAAGCCTTAAACACAATGGTAATGAGGTTTCCAAAAGCCACCCGATGGGGACCGTGTTTAGGATCAACCACTTGTGCCATGTGTTTTATTATAAAAGAGGGCCAGTCAATAGGTTCTTTGTTTTCCAAGGCATTGACTATGCCCATATCTATGAAGGATGCCTTATGGTGTCTTTCCTCCTAGGTAGAACCCTTAGTGCACTAATTTGTACATCATTTTGTGAAAGGGTGTCATTTCCCCCTTAAGAACCTTCATAGGTCGTGCAGTGACCCACCCTTGAGTGTATATAGACGTGAGCATACAGTTCTCATCCTTAGTCTAGACATATTCAGCTAACCCAATAGTGGGGATATGAAAATTTTTACTAAGACGAACATTATCAAAAACCAATTCAACCCCATTGACAGAAAAAGAGGCAATGTTCCCTTCCAAGACATTGAGGTTCACATAAAATTCAACAATTTTATTCTCATAAACCACTAACTTAGTGTCCAAAATGAGATCAACCCAACCCTGAAAGTATAACAAGTCAAGAACCTTTTTAACCACATCCAAAGACCTAACCTTAGGATGAAATGTTCTTCCCTTTAAAACCGCTTTAGACCCAAAATATCTTTCCTTCCCCATTTCTAAGAACCTGGCCAAATTCATACTGATTTTTTTGTGGAGGGGGAGATGAATCAAAGGGAACATATTCAGACGCTTCATCAGGTTCAGAATCAAGAACCACAAGAGATCGAGGGGAGCGAACCAGAGACTTACCCGCATGACAACATTTCCTACTCGATTCGACAGTCATATTGAGTTGGGTGTGACTGGCACTTCATGTGTAAGGTACTCAGGGGGTGGTCTGCTTCATAGAAATATGCTTCTGGGGTTTTCTAATGCTAGTTTGGTGGAGTTGGCATAGGGGAACATCATCATAATTCTGGTTCTATAGGGCGATGGGTAGTGGGGTTATTGGAGTGAGAGTGGTTGTGAGGAGAGGGATCTCATTTGATGGTGGTTGAGACAGTGGTCGGAGGGGAGTTGAGGTCGGGAAGAGAAGATTAGGGTTAGGTTTTTATAAATGAGGTGGAGATAGCGACGGGGTAAAGGGATCGCCAGAGCTAAATGGTGGAAAAAGAGAGGATGGTTGGGTCCGAGATGACAACCGACATGGAGGGGACTTTTTTATGGGTGTCGTAGAGGAGATAACTCCTTTGGGACGATTCCCTAGGTGAATCCGGCATGAATGCCTTTTCCATGAGAAGGAGGAGTCCTCAGCGCCATCACAGTAGGCAACTAGGTTGTGTAGTGTAGTCATGGTGATAAGGGATTCTGGGTTTTAGGGGATTTTGGGTTCGTTTGTGAGAGATGGATGTAGAGAATTATTGGGAATGGACGAGTAATGATAGGATTTGACATTTGATGGGAAGTTTAAGAGACGATTGAGTTTTCGTATGTGGGAAGTGACTGTAGATCATTGGTAATGAGTTTTCCCGCGTACATGTCAAGGTTTTAAAAATGTGTGTATATGGATGGACTAGGTTCATAAGCTTATTTCAATAAAAAACCATATGCTTGAGTATGATGCATAGTTGAATATAATGAGGATCGGTGCATACCTGTTAAGATGAGAGCTTGTTCCTTGACATGAGAGCACCTTCATAGCATAGTTATAGGAAACTAAAGGTAATATCATTAGACCTGAATAAAGTGTCATGGAGTATAGGTCATGAGAGCTTGTTCCTTGACATGTGGGTGTGAGCAAAATGGAATCTTGATTCGAGACTCTCGCTGAAAATCGAATCTCATAGACTCAACATTATCCTCACACCTACACATGAAGTCATTACGACATCTTAGACTATATGAATAGCAAGCAAAAGAAGTGGTCCTCGTTTTGAGTCACTCATGGCCACTTATATTCTTTTTAGCATTTATTTGCTTACTTATTCTTCTTTACATGTTAAACTTTCTTATGTGATTTGAATGTGTTCATGTTATTGAATTCACAACTTTATTTAGAGAACTTCATTCCTTTTAGTAATGGAGTATAGGTCATTGCTTAGCTAACTTCATTCCTTTTAGTAATGGAGTATAGGTCATTGCTAAGCTAACTTTATGTAGGGAAATTCATTCCTTTTAGTAATGGAGTATAGGTCATTGCTTAGATAACTTCATGTAGGGAAATTCATTCCTTTTAGTAATGGAGTATAGGTCATTGCTTAGCTAACTTTATGTAGAGAACTTCATTCCTTTTAGTAGCGGAGTATAGGTCATTGCTTAGCTAACTTTATGTAGAGAACTTCATTCCTATTAGTAATGGAGTATAGGTCATTGCTTAGCTAACTTTATTTAGAGAACTTCATTCCTTTTAGTAATGGAGTATAGATCATTGCTTAGCTATTGTGAATTCAAGTGTTTTGCTTGCTATTCGGATAGTCTAAGATGTCGCAATGACTCCATGTGTGGGTGTGAGAAAACTGAAAAATGTCAATTTGCTCAAAATAAGGAAATCGATATGAGTTCAATAATGGAGATGATCTGCATATAGCCGATTCGCTCAAAATAAGGAAAATGCTGCATGAATCTTTTCAAGAATATGCCATACGATGGAGGTTAGAAGCTTCAAAAATACATCCTTCATTTCCTGAAGAGGAATTGATCTCAATCTTCATCCAAATTTAAGAAGGTTTATACTATGATAAGCTTCTTGGAACTTGTGCACACAACTTCTTTGATATGATTAAGGTTGGCAAAGAGATATAAAATGGTATTCAAGGAGGAAGAATTGCGTAACACCTCGGATTTTGAGAAAGGGCTAGAAAGGACAAACGGGCAAGTCCACGAATCCAAAATGGACCATGGACCCTTCACGACACCCTAGACGGTCCGTTTAGGGGTCCACGACCCGTTAAGGGCATCGTAAGACCATCCAGGACTTCCCCTATGCAGGAGTCACCTAGACAGTGCCTTAGACGGCCCGTGGTGACTTAGACGACCCGTTTAGGGGTTCGTACAAGTCACCCAAACAATGAGTTTTCACCCCAAAGTCATTGTGAAGGACCACAGACGCCTAAACGGTCCATGAAGCTTCACACGGACCGTGAAGTCATCCGTGAAAGGGACTTATCAGGTTTTGAGTTTTGGGTAAACTTCAAACGACCATATATTTTACCAAAAAATGAATTAGATGGCCCATGACCTATCAAATTAAAGGTTTTTGAGTCCTCTTTCCAATGCCACCAAGTTTGCCTAATTTCGAGCCCGGAGTAAGGAGTTATGCATGTTTTAGTGAAGCACTGTTAGGCAAGGCAACATCACGACCCACTAGACGAGCCATGATGCCTTAGACAACTCGTGAAGCCCCAATTGATAGTCATCTCGTCAGTTTCAAGTGAGGGTCGTATTGGGGTTTTCCCTATTTCATATATTATACTGTTTTTAGCTTCCGAACAATGCATGTTTTAATTGAACTTGTATTGACATGACATGCAATGGGTTAGCTTGGGTCAGTTGTGACTCTAAGCACCGTGTTATGTCAAGGGGTAGCCTCAAGGCATGAAAAACTTGGTATTAGAGCATCGGGTTCAAGAGTCCTTGGGTGTTTGAAAGTTGCACTAAGTAGAGTCTTTTTCATGGGTGTGAAGCACGTCACACCTATGAGGGGGAGGCTACGAGCTGTTCTAATTGTCAATCAAACATCATATTAATTTTATACATGAATAATTTATTTCTCATCTACCTACCAACGTCATATAAGTTATACAAAAATTTATGCATGAATAACTTGTTTCTTATACAATATGATCTCAAAGTTAAGAGTTAATTCAATATTTTTATTTTGAAACTACTCCATGTGGCACAAAGAGTAAAGCTTAAAACTAAACCTCAATTATATCAGGTAATAGCAAGCATGCTTAAACATGTCCCCACAAAGACAGTTTAACACTCTGCTTCGAAGCTATTGTATTCATATCACCATCAACCTATATGTGTTCTTGATTTCTTTCTCTTCTTTTTTTTATGAAGTAGTGATAGAATTTACACATGTTCTTGATTTCTTTCGAGGGACATCGTTGATTTCTCTCTATCTACTGGGATTGAACTTTAGAAATGTTACAGACCTTTTGCTAACTAAGATGTATAGTAGCCGTACTACCACGTAATTTTCCTTCAGTCCCCTGTTACTGCTTGCTGCATTGGCCACTAAATTGAGCAAAAAAAGAGCTCATAAGAAAAAGTTAGAGAGATCCATATCAAATAGAATGGTCAAGAAACATGGCTTGCTTTCATTTTCAGCTGAAATAACCACAACGTTTCTCTTGTTCGCATTCCCCCTCACTCTATTGAGAAGGCAATAGCTCCATTTGTCGTGCCTCCAAGAGGCATATTCGAGCACAGATATACTCTGATGCTCACATGATCTATTTCTTTTTTAAAAATAAAACACCGTTAAAGTTCAAAATATGTATTTTGTTCTTTATCATTGCACCACATATAGCTCTTTTGTATTCTAAGTCATTTACACAACTTCAACACATCCCCCAAGTCAAATTTGAAATTCAAAATTGAAACGATCACCAAGATATAAATGACCCTAATTAAAAGAGTGAGCTTACGATTTAAGTGTTTTGACCATACCATCGTACTCCGAGGCCCTTTATACATTAATCAAAACAGAAGGAACGGTGACTATCTATTGTATTTCAAAAAGGTTGAGAGCAACTCTAGCGATGGCCTACAAGTGTGCAACTCAGAAGTACAACAAACAGCATAACCAATATGTCCAGTGAGATCTGGAGAGAGTGGAGTTATACACCGACCTTACCCCTACCTTTTGATAGAACGTGTAACTCAAAACTACCATGAAAAATAATCCAAAAATATAGAAATGTATTACCTAAATGAACAGAATATCTAACTTAAACACATTATATTGACATAAAGGAAACTGAGATGGAACTTCTTTGATACCAATCTCGTTCCAAAGCATCTTTCGAACTCCCAGAAAATAAAAGTAAGGAAGAGCCCAACAGTTTCACAAATTCATCAAAGTTAAATCCTGATTATGAAAACATTGTTGATTTCCCAAACAAAAACAAAAGATGCGGAAACAAAGATGTCCCACAATATCAGCTTACGATGGTTGTACATTGGATGTCTGGTATTCCAGCATCTCAGCCCTGTATCTCTCCTTATCTCTCACACCTTTTTCCTGATACACCTGCATTAAAGGCAACCCAGAGTGAATATGAGTATGAGCTGAGAATTGATCTCGATTTTCCTCCACAGCATCAAAATATATTTACCATGGACATTTTAGTAACTCCAAAAAATCGTCTCAGTCTTACTGAGGACATCCAGGAATGACAACTTTATTATTAGAATGAAGTCCGGAACTGTGCCTTTATCCTGGCTTACTTCAGCCTTTAACAACACTAGACTAAGGTTGGAGTGAAATATCTAACGGTTTCATAGTCAACCTTCTTATGTTCTTCTACAAGGATGCATATATTGGTAGTTGATAGACTGAACTACCGGTAGGCGGTAGCTACATTGCCTTGAAACACCCATATGCAAACAGAGATCCAAAATTTTACTACTCCTTTTGTTTCATATTATGTGTCTTAGTTTGTTTGAGCACGGAGTTTAAGAAACTAAGGAAGACTTTTAAATCTTTTGGCCTTGAATTAGATCTTTTGAAACTTCTGGTCTTAAACATGGAATGTAAGATGTTAGAATGAAAGAGTTGCTAAATAAAGAAAGTGATATTTTTTTTTCTGAACAAACTAGAAGCCAGAAGGACATGAAGACACGTAGATTGAAATAGAGGAAATACCATTTTTCACAATATCAATCCAGTATATGTGGCAACTACATTGAACAACACAGGCACGACTAAT